>NW_024080689.1:3679812-3698793 GCF_003009895.1 Hyaena hyaena
GCCCCGTCACGCCCCCGCTCCCCCCCGCCCCCACATGCCCCCCGCTCCCCCCCCCGGGCTCCAGCACCCCTCCCCCCAGGACTGGACCGCATGAACAGCGCACTGTGCATGTTCTTCCGCCGTCTGCTTTTCCCACGCTCCACCTTAGCGAGATTCGGCCGTGTCGCGGCGCGTAACTTGAGCTCGTCCATTTGTGCCGCCGCGTGGGGTCCGTGGCGCGGGGCCACCTCTGCGGACGGACACCCAGGGGTCGGCAGGTTTCCGCCCGACAGGCGTGCGGCTCTCCTGGAGCGGCGCGTGTCTGGGGCTGGAACCTGCACTAGGCAAGGCCCAGCCGCCTCCCGGGGGCCCCGAGCCCTCCTGGGCCCGGGGCCAGCCCAGCGCCGGTGGCTTCTGCCGCCCCAGGACCTCGGGACGCTCGAGCTCCTTGGGAACTGAATTTACACACGAGGTGGGCGGCTTCCTGATGGGCACGCGCGGTCGTCACCCATCGCTGCCATGGGCTGTCCCGGCAACCGTTCCCGGGGAAACAGAAGCAATAGTGATGTGTGGCCTTTCCAAGTGTGTGGCTTAAATCGCCGGGCACGGCCCTCTGCCCTGTGGGCAGCTGGGGGTCCTAAGGGACGACGATCTGGCCTCCAGCACAGAACGTGGTCGCTGCTCTGGCCGGGGGCAGAGGAGGAGGTAGAAGAGCCGCAGGCCCTGGGGGACCACGTGGAGCAGGACCACCCACTGCTGCGGCCCGTTGCCAGGGAAACGCGCTTTGCCAGCGCCCCCTGGGCCTGCCGGGGTAGCTCAGTCTTCACCCCGATATGCTCCACCACCAGAACCCCCACCCCACCCGGACGCGGCTGTGGGAATTCTCGGGACACAAAGTCCCCCGTCACACGCTGTCCACGCTAAGTGCAGCCGAGGGGGAGAGGCCGCACCCACCTCCCCTGCACGTGGGCTCTTCTAGAACTTGCAGTTTTTCATTGTCCCCCTCTCCGAATATTCCCCAAATGGTTACGGAAGGAGGGGGGGGGGCTGCTTGTCTGCGGGTCTCCTGCTCCCCCGCCTCCTCGCTGCTCTTCAGTGAAGAAACAGGCGATATATTTTGTAAAACCTGGAGCTGCTGCACTAGATTTAGCTCACAAACGGTGAAGTCAGCACTGCGCCCTTTCTCCGATTTCGTTCTGGAAAGTTGGGCAACATTCTCCACACTGTCCTTTGTGACAAGAAAAACGCAGGCCGCGCTGACTGATGGTGGCAGGTCGGAGCCCAGGAGATAACGAGGTGAGACTCGGCGTTCGTTTCACCAGCTTTGAAAAATGGCAGAGAACCTCCCGGCCCCCGATGGCGACGGCGCGCCACAAATCACAGTTGGTTCAAATCGGTTTTATGCACTTGGGGTAAAAAATAGCCAAGTAAACATTTCCACGGGGGGTCGGAGAGACGGGGCCTGGGAAGGGCCGGAGCCGGGCACTGCTCCTGAGAATCTGCCCCGTTTCTCTGCAGGGACGGTGGCCCTGAGCGGCGCGAGGACCCGTCCTCCTCTCCCCTCCCCTGGGGGCCAGAGAGTTAGCTCGAGGTGGTGGGGACAAGACCCACGCATTCACCGGCACCAAACTCCGTGGGTGCAGCCGCCCAGGTGATGTGGGGGCCCAGGGGAGGGCCGCGTGCCCGGCCGGCCTGCTGAGCGCCGCCCTCCCCGCGCACAGGCGACCCCCCCACCCCCTCCGCCCTGCACCGGGTCCCTGGGCGCCATCCTGCACTTTGATCTCCGTGCCTTCAGCGTGTGCGCGTGAGGCTGGGGCCTCCCAGGTGCACATACCTGTCGGGATTTTTCTTTAATATTGTTTCTTTGTTCGCTTCGGGGGCTGTTCACACGGCAGGTCCTGTAATAGCGGCTCTTCCTTCTGGCCCGCGGTCTAGGCTGCGGCCCGCGCCCTGCTAATGCCATCTGTATGGGCCGCCCGCCCTCCAAAACCTAGGACCTCCCCAAGAACCCAATGTTTACTCAAACTCTTCATACAATAACTTACTCTTTTATTAAAAGTTTGTTTTTTGATTGTGAATACAGACTTGTTTTAGAAAATGGGGAAAATATAGGAGTGTATAAAGAAGAAAATTAGCATCATCCCTAAGTCCACAGCCAACCTGAACGTTCTCAAAGCTACAGCCAGAGGCGGGCTTCCTTCTGAGCATCCGCGGAATCTTTCCCACGGAACAGAAAACAAACGTGTACCATGTAAAAAACATACTCAAGCAGAATAAGGTTTCTTTACAAAGTCATTTCCTATAAAATCTCCATTTTGTCAAATCCTGAGGAGTCAGAGACTCGAACAGAGACTGGAACATTTATTAGAAGAGCGGCCGGGGCGAGGGGCTCATCTCCAGATGCCCCCCCGGCTCCTCGTGCTACTGGGGGCAGGGTGCCCCCCCTTCCTGCGCGCCGGAGGCCTGTCCGTCTTAGGGGCGGCAGCCAGGCGGCGCGGGAGAGCCTGGGAGGGGAGCTGCGAAAGGAGGGGGAGAGAAGGGGTGAGTCCCCAGAGAGGCACTGTGCGTGGAGAGGGCCACGGCCGGCCACAGGAGACCACGCCACAGAAGGCGGCCGGCAAACGGCGGGTGAGGTGGCAGAGAAGGGGCCGGCGGGGAGGAAGCAGTCAGGGGGAGCCCCTCCACGCCCCTCGCCCCGGCCCCACTCCCCCTCACCTCTTTCCGGGGGACCTCACCCAAGCGGGGGTCTGTGGTCCTTCTGGGGACGCTGTCCCCTCGGCCGTCTGTCCTGCCACACAAATGGAGGGTGAGGACGGGGCGGGGGGCTGCTCCCCGACACTGGGCGGGAAAGCTGCTCCCCAGTCTGTCTCTTGGGAAGAAGACCAAACAAGGCGGGAGCAGGAGACAGAGGGAGAGAGGGGGCGGCTGGGCCTCCGCTTCCCGCACTGCCCCCCCCAACCCCCCCCAGAAGAGAACAGACGCTTCTCGGGGAAGACACGCAGCCCTCCGCCCTGGCCAGGCTCCATCCGCCGTCCCCCCTCCCGCCCCCGGGCCGGTCCCTCCCCCCCCCGCCCCCATGGGCCAGTACCTGCCGTGTTCCTGCCTCTTCAGGTAGAGCAGCAGGTCCTCGGCGGGCAGAGCCCCCCAGCCCCGAGCCTGGTACAGTCGTAGCAGCTGCGACACGTCCATCAGCTGCCCCGCGGGTGCGAGCCCGTCCCCACCTGGGGCGCAGCGGTGACGCCCCCGTCACGCCGCGGCCCCTGCTCCGCCTCCCCAGGAGCCCGGGCTCTGTGGCCAGCACCCTCCTCACCTCCGCGGCCGCTCACCTCTCTCTGGGGAGCCGGCGTGGGGGCCGCTGCTCTGTGCGTGGCTAGGGGGCAGCTCGTGAGCCCGGAAGAGACTGGACGCCATGGCCAGGGGCACCTTCGTCTTGTGAACAGGGGGCGGGAGGTGTGGCACCTGCGGGGCCTCCTCCCAAGCGCCTGGCGGAAGGAAGGAGGTGCAGGACTGGGGGGGGGGGCAGCGCGAGGCCGAGGGAGCCCCACCAGCTGCCTGGGTCCCCTCCCCGCCCCCACCTTCCCCACTCACCTGCCTTCGGGGGCAGCAGATCAGCAGAAGAGGCCTCGTTCTGCGGTACGGCCTCCAGCAGCTGGGGGGACAAGCCAGCCCGGGACTGAGGGAGGCAGGGGCTGGGGAAGAAGGGGCTCGGATGGCCGCCTTCCGGAACTTGGGAGACGGGAAGCCGACAGACTGGGAGAGAAGCCATCGGGCCTGGACTCCGGAGGGGAAAGAAGATGAGGAGGGGGAGAAGGAAGTGGGGTAGGGCGGATGTGCCCTCGCTTACCTGCTGCAAGAAGTGCTTGAGGCCGTCCAGCTGGGAAGGGGGCTGCGGCCCCGGCTTTAGGAAGCCGTCCCCGTCGGACCCAGGGTCTTCCTCAGGGAACGGCCGCTCCGGCCGCTGATCGGGGTGAAAGGCCCCAGCTGCAGAGAAGGCCCCTGCCGGAGGGTGAAAGGGGGCCCGCTGTGTCCCAGGGGGAGGGGACGCCTCCACAAACCAACCCTCCAAATGCCCCAGGGAAAGAGGCCCATTAAATGTCAGAGGGCATCCCGGCAGGGGGTGGGCAAGCGAGAGAGGAGGTGGGGGGTGGCTGGCGGCTGGCACGGCAGAGGCCCACGCAGCGTGGACAGAGGCGGCGGCTGCGGTGCTCACACTACATAAGTTAACCCCACCAGCAGCTCCCTGGAGACTGATACTCAGGAGGGCTCATGATTGGCAGACGCCACCTCGTTTGTCATTACGGTTACGTAAGTTTTGAACTGAAAACCATGACGTAACTCAGCTCTCATTCTTCACTCAACCTGGGCGGTCCCATTTGCACCCTACAGCGTCCCGGTCCACCCGAGTCACAGCTCGCTGAGCCAGGGAGAGCCACATCCTAGGTCAGCCGGCCAAGAAGCAGACACCAACCCATCAGGTCGCCTCTCCTTGCACCCGACCCAAGAGTCAGAGGCGCCGGCATCTCTAGAAGGTTGCCCGGGACGCCTGGTCCCTCAGGCACCTATGCACCTGCTCTTGACACTTGCTCAGGCCACGACCTCAGTGAGCGGGTTCTAGCCCCACATCAGGACAGCGCAGAGCCTCCTGGAGATTCTCTCTCTCCCTCTCTCTCTGCCCCTCCCCTGCTCACTCGCACGTGCACACACACTCTCTCAAAGTAAACAAACATAGAAAACATTTCTTAAAACGGTGGTCTAGACTATCGGCTGGAGCGTCACAGCTGGTCAAACCCACACGCGAGCCGATGTTATGAGGGCAGGAACCTGGGAGCGAGCGCCTGTCTACCGGAGGCAGGAGGTGTGTGGGGAGACGCGGAGGCAAGAGCCCGACCCGCCCCAGATGGGTCTGGAGGGCGCCCCAGGCCCCGGCTCCAGCAGATCCCCGTGGGCTCCCACTCCCTCAATCTGAGCCGGCTTGAGTGCATTTCAGCTTCTTGCACCTTCCGGCCACGGAGATACCTGGGGGACCAAGCGCTCAAGCCCCGCCCGGACAGACAGACTGGAAGCTGGGCGAGAGGAGCCAGTCAGCCAGCGCCCGTACAGGGGGGACCCCAGTGACTGTCCCCCGTTACCAGAGGATGAAGCGAGGCCTGGCTTCGGCTCCAGGGGCTGGAAGGAATGCTGGCTCTGGAAGGCGGGGCCCAGCAGCAGGCTGAGGTCTGGGGAGGGGCTGCAGAGAACCCGCGGCGGCTCTTCCCGGCTCTGCTGCGACACGGGCTTCAGGGCCACGGCCACGGGAGGCAGGGTCCAGAGCCGCCTCTCCCCCTTCTCTGGCTCCTGAGGCCCAGGGCTGGCGGGGCTGGTGGTGGGAACCTGGGCACGAGAGAGACACGGAAGGATCAACGCCCTGTGCGTCTAAGGGACAAGATGTGGCACACTCTGGTCACTGACGGGAGGTTACAAATAAGCAGAAAGTCCTCAGAGGAGGTTCGGTAACATCTACCAAATTTCCATTAAAGTATGAAGCACTGATTTTTGACCTTGCACTTCCACTTCTACAGACTAGATAGAGACGCTTGCACAGTGGCATGGGGGAACAGGATTTCAGCACCACGTGTAGGGACAAAACATAGGAGACGACTTTGACATTCACGATGAACACTGGGTGGGATGAAAAGTCGCACAGCCATGTGGGGAAGGCCCCCGGGGTGGGGGGTGGGGGTGCACACGCGACACAAGCCGCGGTGGCTGCTTCGGGGAGAGCGGAGCTGCCCAGAGACCGCAGTGCAGGGCAGAATGGGATTACTTCTCACCGTGCACCTCTTTGAACTGTTTGGATTTCTTTTTTTACCACGTGCATATTAAGGTCTATTCCGAAAGATATTTTAGCTTAAAGAGAAAAATATCATTACGAAAAGGAAGTAGAAGATGCAAACACAAGAGGGAGTTGGGGGGGGCACCTGGGTGGCTCGGTCAGTTAAGCGTCTGACTTTGGCTCAGGTCACGATCTCACGGTTCGGGAGTCCGAGCCCCATGTCAGGCTCTGTGCTGACAGCCTGGAGCCTGGAGCCTGTTTCCGATTCTGTGTCTTCCTCTCTCTCTGCCCCTCCCCTGCTCATGCTCTATCTGTCTGTCTGAACACTAAACAGGGCGATGCGTACCGGGGGGTCAGGAGGCAGGGCAGGGGCGCCCAGCAGCTGGCTGGCCTCCTCCCAGTGGGCCTGCAGCATGGCCTGGAGCCGCTCCACCAGCTCGGCACGCTGCTCCTCCAGCTGCTGCCGGCCGCTCTGCAGCTCCCGCACCCGCGCCTGCTCGCGGGCCAGCCTGGAGAAGAGACGGGAGAGGGGGCTGCGGCCTCTGAAGAGGGGGGCGGCGGGGCTTCTAGAGAGGAGCTGGGGTGGCGTGGGCGCGGGCAGGCCTGCGCAGGGAGTGGCAGCTGGCCGTCCACGGCACCGGCTCCACGCTGGAAGGGACGCACGCGTGACAGGGATGCGGCAGCGACGGTACCTGAGCTCATAGTCCTGCGCCACCTGCTGCTGCCTCTCCTCGCGCTCCGCCATTTCCACCTTGAACTGAGCCAGCTGAGCTGACAGTTCCTGCTGGTGCTGTCCGCTCAGCTCCTGCAGCTGCTTCCTGGGGGGACGCGGGGGCGGGGGGGGAAACTGAGTCTGGAGCCGAACATCATAAAGGGAGAAGCTGGAATGTGAGCGTGTGACAGGCAGAGCACCAGCCGGCCCGGCCAAGGCACAGAGGGTTCGGGACAGCGGGAAGGACAGCGCCGGTGCGCAGGGACGGGCACCCCAGGAGCAGAGACGGCAGCGAGGATTTGTGGGACAGGGATTCACTCACGAGGCGTTTCCAGAAAAATCCAGGAGGGGAGAGGGGATGAGGGACAAGAGCTGGCATGGGGACGGGGCTGGAGGCCTCGGGGCAGCTCTGGAGACGACACAGGCCACAGCTGGGCACTGTCCCCTCCGAGGCCAGGAGGCTGATTGGCGACAGCCCTCAGTTACGGGCCCTGGCACTCTCCGCAAGCACCGACGGCAGCTCCGCCCCGGACACACGCGGGCGGCCCCGATGGGGGCCAGCAGGCTGGGAAGCGACAGAGGGACGGAGGGGACAGGGCGCCGTGCCGGGGGCCCCGGGGGGGGCGAGCACCTGTGGTGTTCCCGCAGCGAGGCCGCCTGCCGCACGCTGCTCTCCTGGGCCTGGGCCAGCCGCTCAGCCACCCGCTGCTCCAGCCGCACGGCCAGGTCCGACTCCAGCTGGACCCGCTGGCTCTCGTGCCGGGCCTGGCGGGAAGGGGGGGGGGCGGCGAGGCTGCAGTTCCCAGGACGGAGGGCGCCGGGCGACAGAAAACCCACGGAGCGGCACCCCCCTCATGTGCCTAGCGGCCTAAGGACAAGACTCCAGTCACGAGGGGCCACAGGGGAGCCCCTTCTTCACGGGACCACGAGGTCCTCCCTAGCCCTGCACCTAAGCGCACGGAAGTCAGGGGGGCCGTGGCCAGAAAAGTCTACAGTGATGAAAAGAAAGGTTAGGGAGGACGACGGACCTCGCGTGTGGCCGAGGTGGCGCAGGGCCTGACGCCCAGCGGGCGCCCAGCAGGAGGCACTGTCCCCTCCTCCTGAAGCACAATCAGGCTGTGGCCTGGTCTTTGGTTTGTCACCTCATAGGCCCCTCCCACTGTGGAAACCTAGTGTGCACTCACAGCCGGTGACGATGGAGAACCTCACTCTTAAGTCCCACGGGTTGCGTCTCAGCCCCCGTCCTCCGTGACGTCCCCAGAGCACCCCCATCTGCCCCCGTCCTCTGTGACATCCCCGGACCACCCCCATCTGCGTCAGCCTTTCCTGCTGGAGCCACACACCCCTCCACTCCCGACACCACAGCTCCGTGACCCCGTTCTGTCTGCTGCTTGGCCCGGCCGCCCGGGAGGGTCCTCGGTCTTTCTGACCACATAGCAGCTGACGCTCCGGGTCACAGGTGAGTAATAAACACGTGGCATCCAGGCCATATGTTTTGCTACCGTTCACACCCTAAGACACTTTCTAATCTCTCTTTAGCCAGGCCTTTCTTCCAGGCTTGAAGCCCCTTCACCCAGACGCCTACTGAATACATGTACTTGGATACAGCACAAATCAAACATTCAAAATGTAGCTCATTTGGTTTTTCACTCTCAGTCCTTTCCCTCTCAGGATGTACGTTGTGCCTTCATTCACGGCCCCGCTCTCCACTGAAACCACCAAGCCACGTGAGCCCCGCGTTGTCCTGGACCCTGGCTTCTTCCCGCCTCCCACCGGGTCGCTCCATTCTACTTCCTAAATGCCTGGCAAGTTTACTCCTCGCTCACTACTCCAGGGATTCAGTATTATTTCAGGTCTCACTGATCTCCTCACCTCTGTTCTACCCTCTGTCACATCAGCCCCAGCAGACCTCCTACTTTGTGCCTGAGTGATGTTCTAGAATACAGAGGTGCTCAGTGTATTGCCCTGTTTGAAACCGTCCAAATGCCCCCACTGCCTGAAGAATAAAGTCTGGGCTGCTTGAAACAGCTTCCGTGGCCCCTCATGTCTTCCTGCCACCCATCCACCTCCCCTCTCCCTTCCGATCATACATAAACCCTTCACAACTACACAAATTCTTTTTTTTTAATTTTTAAAAATTGTGATTAAAAAAGCCCCACATCATATAAAATTTACCTCAACCATTTATTTTTATTTGAGAGAGAGAGAGAGAGAGAGAGAGAGAGAGAGGGAATGAGAGAAGGAGAGAGGCCCAGAATCTTGAGCAGGCTTCGCGCCGAGCATGGAGCCCGACTCAGGGCTCAATCCCACGGCCCCGGGACCATGACCTGAGCCCAAATCAAGAGTTGGATGCTCAACCGACTAAGCCACGCAGGCACCCCACTTCTTAACCATTTCTAAGTGTACAGTTGAGTAAACTGCATTCACATTATTGTACAGATCTCTAGAACTTTTCATCTTATAAAAATAAAACTCTATCCCTGCTGAACAACCACTCCCCATTTCCTCCCACCCCGGCCCCATGCTAATTTGTTTCCTGATATTGACTACTCTAGGTAGCTCATTATCTAAATTCTTTTCTTTTAATTTTTTTAATGTTTATTTATTTTTGAGAGAAAGACAGAGTGTGAGCAGGGGAGGGGCAGAGAGAAAGGGAGACACAGAATCAGAAGCAGGCTCCAGGCTCTGAGCTGTCAGCACAGAGCTGATGTGGGGCTCAAACCCACCAACTCACGAGTCATGACCTGAGCCGAAGTCAGATGCTCAACCAACTGAGCCACCCAGGTGGCCCCCTAAATTCTTCTAATGGAAAATTTAATATATACTCCCCGTGAGCCAGGTACACACACACACATATATATATCTTCCTAAAAAGCACCAAAAACGTAACAGCGTGGGATTGCTAGGCCAAAGCAAAGGACAAATGGGAGCCTGGCTAGGTTAGCCACTGCTGCCCTGCAAGCATCTGCCTATCTGGTTTGGACTGTCTTTCAAGATCACATGAACAGAAATCAAAAGCCAAGGCCCGTATAAATTGGTAGGTCTAAGTGGAGACCCTCCCCACAATAAATTGAAACTCCAGGATGTTTCATCCTCAGGGTGAAAGTGAACAGAAGCGGAACAGCCTATATAAAATTAAAGCTTAAGTTTAATCCTAGGGCAATCCCAACTTTTAAAATGTGGTTTAAATCCTGCTTTTGTACTGTTTTTTAGGGAGAGGCAAATGCAAATCTTCACTGCAGGCCTCAACTTATCCCCACAAGTTTTCAAATACAAAGTCCAACACACGACCAGAAATAAAGAGGACCTGGGGAGCCTGGCTGGCTTAGTCAGTAGAGGGTCCAACTCTTGGTCTCAGGGTCATGAGTTCCAGCTCCACGTTGGGTGTGGAGCCCACTTAAACCAAAAACGGAAGGAAGGAAGGAAAGAAGGAAGAAAGGAAGGAAGGAAGAAGGAAGGGGAGAGAGAAAGAAAAAGGACCCAAGGAAACTCCATGGGAACTAGCAAGAACAAGAGACAACAGAAATTGGAATCCTCCAACATTTCAGATGCTGAAATTAGCATCTACAGATAATAAAACTGTTTAAAGTACAAAGACAAATGTGAATATATCAGAAAACAAGAAACTATGAAACTGTAAAATGTGAAGATAAAAAGAGTACTTTGTAAAATCAAAAAATATAATACATATAATTAAAAACTCAGTCAGTAAATTAGACAAAGTTGAACAGAGAATTAGTGAACTGGAAGATAGGAAATTATCCAGCGTGTGCATGAAAACACAAAAGATGGGAAATACAAAGCGAACGAGACATAGAAGAAGAGCTAAGGTATATTTAATCAGGTTCCAGAAAGAGAGGGCAGAGACAACGGAGCAAAGGCAACATACAAAGATAATGACTGAGAGTTTTCCAGAACTGATGAAAGATACCACACTGATTCAAGATGCTGAATGAATCCCAAAAAAGATTACTTAAAAAAAAAAAAACATATTAAGTGCATTCAGGTAAAACATAAAAACTACAAAGAGAAAATTTTAAAGTCAAGAGTGGTTGACTGGTAGCTGACTTCTCAACAGCAAAAACAAGGGAGAATGGAATTTTTTATATGTTGAAATAACTACCCACCTAGAGTTCAACATCCAGGAACTTCTTCAAAAATGAATATGAAATGAAGACAGTTTCAAACTAAAATAACTGATCGGAAACATACACATATACATACAGATGAGTCATTTCTTCCACCATGAAAAAGATCCTGATGGGAGGTCTGAGTTCAAAGAAAGTTAGAACAGCAAAGAAAACAGCACATAACGTGGACACCTCTAAAGGAATATTGACTTTAGAGAACAACATTAATAATGTTTTATGGTGGTTTTTTTTACTTAAAACAGAATTTAAAAACAGTGACATCCCAGAAAACAGCAGGGAAGGAAAATGCAGGGGTCAGTCCTTCCGCTGACACATCCAATAAGCTGAGAAAAAATGATCAAAATCCACCATTTGGGAATTCTGGAACCAGATCAGACACTTAAGCAACCAGGAGAGGGCCTGATGACGGCAGAGGCCGCTGGGCTTGGGTACAAGAGCTGGGTCCCTGCTACCACTTCCTAGCTCCCAGCCCCTCGGCAGCCATGGGAACCGTAGCCCGGGAAACGGGAGTCGCTGGCTGAAATGGGGAGTGGGGCGGGGCAGTAAAAACCCTGTCCTCCAAAATCGCAGGGAGGCGGTGTGTGTGTGTGTGTGTGTGTGTGTGTGTGTGTGTGTGTGTGTGTGTGTGTTGTGATCAGTTTGGCAGCTCCCTGAGGAACCAGAGCAAACAAATACCTTTCTTCTGAGCCCCTTGGCCTGCAGAGGCCTCCCTGGTGGCGTCAATTATAAGATTTAAAGAGGGGCGCCTGGGGGGCGCCTGGGGAGCGCCTGGGGGGCTCAGTGGATTGAGCGATTGAGCTTCGGACTTCAGCTCAGGTCACAATCTCACGGTTTGTGAGTTTGAGCCTCGAGTCAGGCTCTGTGCTGACAGCTGGAGCCTGTTTCGGATTCTGTGTCTCCCTCTCTCTCTGACCCTCCCCTGCTCATGCTGTCTCTCTCTCTCTCTCAAAAATAAATAAAACATTAGAAAAAAAATCTCCCCCCTCAAAAATAAATAAATGTTAAAAAAATTTCTTTTTAAAAATTTAAAGAGATATGTATACTTATTTGGAACAGGAATCCAGACATTTAAGAAAATCTCTGTCAAGTCACAGGCTAATCACATAGATAACAGAAATGCCAGTCACCACACACAAAAAGAAATACAGACTTTGCAAAAAATGGTTTGAAAAAGTCACTAAACAAATGGATGGCTGCAGACATCAAAAGAAATCCAAGGAGAGAGAGAATATGATTTCCATAATTACATTATAGTATCCAAAATGTCTAGTTCTCAACAACAAACTACAAAATGTAGAGAGAAACAGGAAAATATGACTCATTCAAAGGAAAAAAGAGTTAGAGGCACCTCGTTGGCTCAACTGGTAAAGCATACAACTTTTTTTAAGTTTATTTATTTTGAGAGAGAGAGAGCGCATGAGTGGGGTAAGGGGAGACAGAAAGGGGGACAGATTCTCAATCAGGCTCCATGCCGTCAGTGCAGAGCCTAACGCAGGGCTCAAACCCACGAACAAGGAGACTGTGACCTAGGCGAAGTCGGGCGCTTACCCAGACTGAGCCACCCACGGTGCCCCGAGAATGCGACTCTTGATCTCCGGATTGTGACTTTGAGCCCCATGCTGGGTGTGCCGATGGCTTAAAAATAAAATTTTTAAGAATAAAATACAAAGCAAGAAGAGAATTTAACAGGAACATTTCCTGTAGAAGCCCAGGAAGTGGAATGATTAATCAAAGACAGTAAATCAAGTCTTAAATATGCTCCCTGGACTATTTGGACAACAAACTAAATGAAATTGGGATGAAGTACGAACAAATAGAAAACATCATTAAAGAGACATAAATGATAAAAAAAGAACCAAGCAGAAACCCCCGGAGCTGTAAAGTACACTTGATGATACGAACATTTCACCAGACACCAATACCTGTTCTTATGGAAAGGACCAAACCCAGAACACTGAGCCCAACAAATGCTGGAGAGAATGTGGAGCGACGGGAACCCTCGCTCGTTGCTGGTGGGAGCGCAAAATGGTGCCGCGCCTCCGAAGACAGTGCGGTGGTTTCTTACATGCTCTCGGCCTATGATGTAGCAGCCGCGGTCCATGGGATTTGCCCAGAGGAGTTAAAGCCTCAGGTCCGCGCCCAAACCTGCACACAGATGTTTACAGCAGTTTTGTTCATAAGGGCCAGAAGTTAGAGGCGACCCGGTGCCCTTCAGCGGGTGCGTGGATGAACAGGCCGTGGTCCGGCCGGACAGTGGAATGTTACCCAGCACTAAAAAGGAATGAGCTCTCGAGCCATGAAGAGACA
Source organism: Hyaena hyaena (assembly GCF_003009895.1). Lineage (NCBI taxonomy): Eukaryota > Metazoa > Chordata > Mammalia > Carnivora > Hyaenidae > Hyaena > Hyaena hyaena. The sequence goes on from NW_024080689.1 coordinate 3,692,774, forward strand.
CACAGGAAACGTCAATGCACGTCACTACGTGAAAGCAGCCAGTCTGAGAAGGCTACATGCGGTAGGATTCCCACCAGACAGCATTCTGGAAAAGGCCAAACTATGGAGACTGTAAAAGGGCAGGGGTTGCCAGGGGTTAGAGGGAAGAAGGGATGAACAGGCAGTGCACGAAGGATTTGTGAGGCAGTGAAACTACGAACTATGATACTGTAAAGGTGGAGACACGTCATTATAAATTTGTCCAAACCTGTAACATGAGTAAACTATGTAAGTAACACGAGTAAGCTATGGACTCTGTGTGATAATGACGTGTCGATGCAGGTTCGAGTGTAACAGACGCACTACTCTCGTGGGGATGTGACCATGTACAGACCCCGCCACGTGCCGGTGGGGCTGGGGGTGGGGTGGGGGGATATGGGAAACCTCGTGCCTTCTGCTCAATTTTGCTCTGAACATAAAACTGCTCTAAAAAATAAGAACTATTCAAAATTCACTAAAGGAGGGGCGCCTGGGTACCTCAGTCGGTTGAGCGTCCGACTATAGCTCAGGTCATGATCTCACAGTTCGTGGGTTCGAGCCCTGCGTCGGGCTCTGTGCTGACAGCTCAGAGTCTGGAGCTGCTTCCGATTCTGTGTCTCCCTCTCTCGCTCACCCTCCCCTGTTCATGCTGTCTCTATCTTTCTCTCTCTCAGAAATAAAACAGAAAAGGGGCGCCTGGGTGGCTTAGTCGGTTGAGCGTCCGACTTTCGCTTAGGTCATGATCTCGCGGTTCGTGGGTTAGAGCCCCGCGTCGGGCTCTGTGCTGACTGCCAGATCAGAGCCTGGAGCCTGTTTCAGAGTCTGTGTCTCCCTCTCTCTCTGACCCTCCCTTGCTCACGCTGTCTCTCTCTCTCTCCTAGAAATAAATAAAACATTTAAAAAAAAAAGAAAAGAAAAGAAAACTGAAAAAAATTTTTAAAAAATTCACTAAAGGGGCTGAACAGCAGATTTCAGCGAGAAGAAAGGGCCAATGAACTCGAGGATAAGCAACTGAAGTTATCCAAGCTCACGAGCAGAAAGAAAAAAACCACTGAGAAAAGAACAGAGCCTGAGGGACCTGCGGGACATCATACCAACATCTGCAACGGAGACGTCCTGGAATGACGAGAGAGAGAGAGAGAAAGGAACAGAAAAAAATGTTTGAAGAAATGGTCAAAAACTTCCCAAATTTGATGAAAGACGTAAACCCGCCCATTCCAGAAACTCAACAATCTAAGCAGAATGAACTCAAAGAGATTCGCACTACGACACATCACAGTCACGCTGTCAAGGGCCAAACAGAAAGCAGCGAAAGAAGGACCCTGTCACTCACAAAAGCACTGCAGTAACACTAACAGCTGATGTCCTGTAAGAAGGGAGAGCGCCCAGAGGGTAGTGGAATGACATATTTAAAATGCTGGAAGAAAATCAAATCAACTGTCAACTAAAAAAAACTCTTCAAGGGGCACCTGGGGGGCTCAGTCGGTTGTGCATCTGACTCCTGCTATCAGCTCAGGTCATGATCCCAGGGCTGTGGGATCAAGCCTGGTGTCAGGCTCCAGGCTGATATGGAGCCTGCTTGGGGTTCTTTCTCTCTCTCCCTCTGCCCCTCTACCCCTGCTCGCTCACATGCTCTCTCCCCCTCTCATAAATAAACATTTAAAAAAATCCTACAAGAATGAAGGAGAAATTAAGGCATTCTCAGATGAACAAAAGCTAAGAGGATTGATCACTAGTCAACCTGACCCACAGAAACATGCTGAAGAGAGTCCTGCAGGCTAAACTGAAATGAAATTCAGCAGTAACTGGAACCATATGAATAAATAAAGAACAGTGGTAAAGGGCCCTACAGAGGTAAATGCAAAAGTCTGTATTACTGTACTTTCTTTTTAAAAAGTTTAAATGTTGATTTTTGAGAGAGACAGAGTGTGAATGGGGGAGGGGCAGAGAGGGGAAGATACTGGATCTGAAGCAGGCTCCAGGCTCCGAGCTGTCAGCACAGAGCCCGAAGTGGGGCTCAAACTCATGGAGCGCGAGATCATGACCTGAGCCGAAGTCAGACGCTCAACCGAATGAGCCATCCAGGCGCCCCAGGTATTACTGTAGTTTCGGTTTAGAATTTCTTTTTTCCTATACGATATAAAAGGCAGATTCATTAAACAGTAATTATAATCTGTGTCAATAACACTATGAAAGCAGAGAGACACAGATGTATAGCAACAATGTTCGTTCACTATGGAAACTAGAGCTAGTGTTATTCAAACTAGGTTATTATTAAAATGTTAATTGTAGGGGCGCCTGTCGGTTAAGTATCTGACTTCAGCTCAGATCACGATCTCACGGTTTGTGGGTTCAAGCCCCACGTCGGGCTCTGTGCTGACAGCCAGCTCAGAGCCTGGAGCCTGCTTCAGATTCCGTGTCTCCCTCTCTCTCTGACCCTCCCCTGCTCACGCTGTCTCTTTCTCTCTCTCAGAAATAAAGCATTAAAAAAAATTTTTTTAATAAAATGTTAATTGCAATCCCAAGGTAATCATTAAGAAAACTTCTAAAATGTACAGAAAAGGAAAAACTAAGAGAATCAAAATGGTACACAAAATATCAATGAAGGACCCCAAGAAGGCAGTAATGGAGGAATTAAGGAAAACAAAAACAAAAACCAAGCAGGACATACAGAAAGCAAATAGTTAAATGGCAGAAATAAGTCATTCTTTTCCAGTAATTACTTTAAATGTAAATGGATTAAATTTTCCAATTAAAAGACAGAAAGTGGCAGGATGGATTAAAAAACAAAACATAATCCACCTATATGTTGTCTGGATAAGAGACTCGCTTTAGGGGCACCTGGGTGGCTCAGTTGGTTAACCTACCGACTTCAGCTCAGGTCATGATCTCACGGTTCGTGGGTTGAAGCCCCACATCAGGCTCTGTGCTGACAGCTCAGATTCCAATTCTGTGTCTCCATCTCTCTCTGCCCACCCCCACTCACCCTCTGTCTCTCAAAAATAAACAAATGTAAAAAAAAAAAGGGGGGGGACACTCACTTTAGATATAAAGACACAGAGGTTGTAAATAAAAGGATGAAAAAAGTCCATGCAAAGAGCAACCAAGAGAGCTAGAGTAGGGGCTATGTTATCATTAGACAAAATTTTAAGCCCAAAAAAAATTATATCAGGAAGACGTAACAACATAAACATATATTCACTTAACAGAGCCCCAAATTATATAAAGAAAAAATTGATAGTCTTGAAGGGAGAGATGGACAGTTCTACGGTAATAGTTGGAAACATCAACACCTCCCTTTCAACAATGGATAGAACAGAGGCACCTGGGTGGCTTAGTCAGTTACAAATCCAACTCTTGAGGCGTCTGGGGGGCTCAGTTGGTTAAGTGTCCAACTTCGGCTTCGGTCATGATCTTGCGGTCCGTGAGTTCAAGCCGTGCACCGAGCTCTGCACTGGCGGCTCAGAGCCTGGAGCCTGCTTCCGATTCTGTTTGCCTCTCTCTCTCTCTGCCCCTCCCCTGCTTGTGCTCACTCTCTCTCTCAAAACAATCCAACCTTTTTTTTTTTTTTCTAGGAGACAGAGAGAGACAGCGTGAAGAGGGGAGGGTCAGAGAGAGAGGGAGACACAGACTCCGAAATAGGCTCCAGGCTCTGAGCTGTCAGAACAGAGCCCGACGCGGGGCCCGAACCCACTACCGCGAGATCATGACCTAAGCGAAAGTCGGATGCTTAACCGACTAAGCCACCCAGTCGCCCCAAAAAATCCAACTCTTGATTTCGGCTCTGGTCATGATCTTGGGGTTTGTGGGACTGAGCGCTGCATCGGGCTCTGCGATGACAGCATGGAGCCTGCTTGGGATTCTGTCTCTCCCTCCCCAACCCCAAAAATGGATAGAATACAAAAGCAAGGACTTGAATGGTATTAAAGCCAGGCACTATTCTGGGATTCAACAACAAAAAGACAAAAATCCTTGCTTTCAAAAAAATACAAGACTTTAAAAGGTACAGTATGTAGCATGTTAGGAGCAAGATCAAGCAGGGAGGGGAACAGGGGCTGTGAGGTTGCAGGGGTGGGGGAAGACCTCCCTGAAAAGACGATATCGGAGTAAAGACTGGTTCTCCTGGCCCTCAGCCATCAGCTAGCACGCCAAGGGCGTGTCCCCGGGGCCAGGGCTGCTGCCACTCCTGGCACGGAGCTAACGCAGGGAACGTTCCCCAGGCTCTGTGGACACACAACCAGGTCGGAGGGCGACAGCAGCTCACAAACAGCCACGCAACTGCACTAACACCCTCGGTCGCCCACGACATCAGTTGCCACGTGGTCGGTCAGCCAACTTAAGGGCCGGGTGAAAAGCGAAAGGAGTGTGTTTTTCCAAACGCGGGTCTCGCTGACCCAGAGGCTGGGTGTATCTCCCGAAGTCAACCACGAGGAAGGAAACCCTCTCAGACGGACGTGCTCTCAGATCCTCATTCATCTGCCCTGAACACACATTCTACACACACAGCGGTCCCCTCTCATCCACGGTTCCCCTCTCTGTGGTTTCGGTCACCCGCGGTCACCTGCGGTCCGAAGCAGGTAATCCCCCTTCTGACGGTATCATTAGGTCAAGACTGGCCTCACACTGTGTCACAGCGCTTGCGGCATCCACCTCTTTCATCCCATCCTGTGGCCATTTTATCATCTCCCATCCTCACAAGAGGAAGAAGGGTGAGGGGGCACCTGGGTGGCTCAGTCGGTTAAGCATCCGACTTCGGCTCAGGTCATAATCTCACAGTTTGTGGGTTCGAGCCCCGCGTCAGGCTCTGCGCTGACAGCTCAGAGCCTAGAGCCTGCTTCCGATTCTGTGTGTCCCTCTCTCTGCCCCTCCCCTGCTTGTGCTCTCTTGAAAGTAAATAAACGTTTAAAAAAGAAATAAAGAAGAAGGGTGAGTGCAAGACACTGATATTTTGAGAGAGTGAGAGGCCACATCACATAACTTTTATAACATTACATGCTTGTAAGTGCTCAATTTTTAAAATATTTTTTTTAACTTTGAGAGAGAGTGTGAGCAGGGGAGGGGCAGAGAGAGAGGGAGAGAAGGAGAGTCCCAAGCAGACTCCACACTGTCAGCCAGACCCCTGCTCGGTGCTCGAACTCCCGAACCGTGAGATCGTGACCTGAGCGGAAATTGAGAGTCGGAGCTCAACCCACCAAGCCGCCCAGGCGCCCCACAAGTGCTCAACTTTATAACAGTCACTGTTGTTCATCTCTTACTGTGACTACCCTGTAAATGACCGTCCTCACAGGTGCGGGCGTACAGGAGACACGGCACACACAGGCCTTAGTACTTAGTACCACCCAAGGTCCCAGCACTGCATCCCCGTGGATGAGGGGCGGGGGGAGGGGGTCCTACTGTAAAAGCAGAAGCCAAGGTGAACATTCTAGTTAAACTCCGGAGCGTCTGCCACGACTCCCAGAGGTCGCTGTGCCTCAGACCCCCTTCCCCCCAGCAGGAAAGCCGCCTCCGGACCCCCTGCCGCCTGACCTGTATCAAGCTCATCTCCAGCTGCAGCGCGTCCCTCTCTCTCCGCGCCGCGTCCAGCTCGCCCTCCAAGCGCCGCGCCTCCGACTGCGCCAGCGCCAGCTGCTGCTCGGCCTCCCGCGCCGCCTGCGCCTCCCGCCGCGCCTTCTCCTGCGGGGAAGTCAACCCTGAGGATGGGCCTCGTGGCCCGGCTCCCGGTCCCCTGTTCCCTGTGTCAGCCTCCCACCCCCTGACCACGTCCCGGTGTCAGCCTCCCACCCGCTGACCACGCCCCCGTGTCAGCCTCCCACCCCCTGACCACGCCCCCGTGTCAGCCTCCCACCCCCTGACCACGCCCCCGTGTCAGCCTCCCACCCCCTGACCCCCCCGTGTCAGCCTCCCACCCCCTGAGACCCCCCGCGTCAGCCTCCCCCCCCCTGACCCCCCCGCGTCAGCCTCCCATCCCGACCCCCCCCGCGTCAGCCTCCCACCCCCTGACC
>NW_024080689.1:3699213-3747367 GCF_003009895.1 Hyaena hyaena
CCCCGTGTCAGCCTCCCACCCCGACTCCCCCCATCCTGCATCGGCCTCCCACCCCCTAAACCCGCCCCCAGGGTCAGCCTCCCACCCCCTAAACTCCAAGCTGCTTCTCTCCCTCTGCACGTTCCACTATCTCCTCATCGGTGCGCTCTGGCTCTCGACCTTCCACGTGGGGGCCACCCCCAGCCCCGCCCGCCCCCAGCTCTCCGCCCCCCCCCACCCCCCCAGCCCCACTGCCCACATCGCGTCTCGCTCCGCGCTCCGCTCACCTCCGCCTCCTCCAGGCGGGCCTGCGCCTCGTCCCGCAGCGCCCGGTGGCGCGCCTCCAGCTGGCGCTCGTGCTCGGCCCGCGCCTGCCGCGCCTCCTCCAGGGCGGCCTTCAGGGTCTCCAGCTGCCGGCGCTCGGCGAGCTGCGCGGCGCGGGCCTCGTCCCGTTCCTCCTGCAGCGCCCGGCCCCGCTGCCGTTCCAGCTCCAAGCTCAGGGTCAGGGCCTGCCTCTCCTCCTCCTGCGGCCCCCGGGGACGGCGCGAGCCTTAGCAAGCCCGCCCGCCGCCAGACTGCGCCCTCGGCCCCACCCTGGGGAGCAGCGCCCTGAGAATCTCGGCTGCGAAAGACACAGCAGGTGGCAGGCCCACGGGCTCGGATATGGTAAATAAGAGCTTCTGTTCCGGAATTAGGTGCATCTGGGTTCAAGTCTGTCGCTTACTATGCGCTCTGAGGCACGCGGCTCAGCCTGAGAGGCCCTAACGCGAGGGTCTGGTGTGAGGATCAAAGTGCAAAGCGCACAGGAGTAACTCATTAGCCCCGTGTCCGGCTCATAGTGAGCACTGGGTCCACAACAGCCGACACGGTCATCGTTAAGGCAAGTTCCATGGAGGCCAGAAAATCCAGCACGCAAAGTCACGTCCTGGCCAGCCAGCGCCCCTCACCGGGACTGTTAAGGGGAGAGGTACCAGGGGCGCCCGGGGGGCTCAGTCGGTTGAGCGTCTGACTTCAACTCAGGTCATGATCCCACGGTTCGTGGGTTTGAGCCCGGCACTGGGCTCTGTGCTGACAGCTCAGAGCCCGGAGCCTGCTTGGGATTCTGTGTCTCCCTCTCTCTCTGCCCTAAAAGATGCGAAGTACCAGCCTGCACGTAGCAAGCACGCCTCATGCATCCGGTGAGTTCCCAGCCTGGCTACTCATTCGCGTGGGTAATCATCTCGTCACTGCAGCAGTGACAAACCTGACAAGTCCCGTCCCACGCCCTGCTTCGCCATGCCCGACGCCACGGCTCCCAAACCTGGCTGACCAAAATCACCTAGGGAAGTGCTGAAGACGGTTAGGCTCCCAGCCCCACCACATACCTACTGGATCAAAACCCCTGGCAATGGGTCCCAGGAATCCACCGTGTAGAGTAATCCCCCAGGCGATTCTAATGAGGACATGATTTGCCAAGTCTCTCAAGCCAACCTGGTGGCGGATCCCCGTTGGCGGAACAAGCGTTCTAAGGAACACACTTTGGGAAACACTCCCCGGTGCAGCTCCCACAACCCGCCAAAGGCAAGAAGCCTTCGAGAAGTTATTAGCAGCCTCCACCAAGGTCACCCCAGCCCGGCATCCTCACCAGCGTCTCTCTTTCCCGTTGCTGCAGTCGGGCGCCTTCCTGCTCACGACTCAGGGCCTCCATGGCCTCAGAAAGGCTCTGCTCCAGGTGGGTTACTGTCTTTCAGGGACCGAGGGACACAAGACAGGTGAACGGAGGGACTCGTACTTCACAAAGCATCAATGAGAAATACTGTAAGGCCTGGGGCGCCTGGGTGGCTCAGTTGGGTGTCTGACTCAGGCTCATGGTTCGTGGGTTCAGGCCCGGCGTCAGGCTCTGTGCTGACAGCTAAGGGCCTGGAATCTGCTTCGGATTCTGTCTTCCCCTCTCTCTGCCCCTCCCCCCACTTGTACTCTGTCTCTCAAAAAAAAGAAAAGCTTTAAAAAACTGTTTTTAAGAAAAAATACCTAACTAAACAACGTGGGGGCCAAAGAGAAGGCCCCAGGGTGTGGGAAAGCCTGGAAGACATGGGCGAGGCAAGTCTGATGGTAAAAACGCTGAAAGGAGAACAGGCCGGCTTCTGGAACCCCGGCTCCGTCGGCTGGGAACCCTGCATCAGAGCGATTTCGACCCCCTTCCCCCCCTTCTACCCGCCAATCTGTGACCGCGGGCCTAGTGCCGTCTAACCCAGCTGGCCCACCTCTTGCTGCTTGCTTCTGGTGAGTTCGGCTGCCTGGCGTTCCTCCTGGAGCCCGCGAAGCACCTCTGCGCGCTCGGCCTCATGCCGGTTCCAGCCCTCCACCACGCGGGCCAGGGTCTCAGGAGGGGAGAGCCGGAGGGCATTTCAAAATCAGTGTTTTGTCTTCTTTCTCCCCTCAAGGTGGGGGGAAGTCCAACAGCCACCTCTTCCCGGAGTCAGGAAACCCACCCCAGCCTGGCTCCCAGCATGAGCACTAAACGCCGGCTATTCCCCCCACCCCCCCACCCCCCGCCGCCATGGAGAGACCGCCCACATTCTGGCCCTCTGACACCTTGTCCAACTGCTCGATCATGACATCCTTCTTGCGGTCGGCGGTCACGGCCACAGCTAACTGTTGCTGAAGCTCCAGCACTCGGGTCTGGAGGCTCTGGATGTGGCGCTCGCAATGCTGGGGAGAAGGGTGACGAGTGGGGGGGGGTGACCATCCCTAATCTGACCAAAGCATTGGACTTCCCAGCTCCTCTCGGGGAAGACGGGCTGGAGACAGGGAGCCTGGGTCCCACGAACAGAGTAGGCTTGGAGAAGAATCAGGAACCCTGGGGCAGGGACTTTGGGAGGCCCAAGACCCCCAACGCCTTCCTCTACCATCTCGGGAGACCGGGGCTTAGCTGCCGGGCTCTCCCCTTTCCTGGATCTCCCGAGAAGAATGTCCGTGAACCTTGTGGCAAGAGCGCAACAGCCCCCACGGCAAAGAGTGGGAAGTAACCCCCTTCAGGAAGCTCATCGGGCACAGGGATGAAACACAGCAGAGAGAGAGCAGAAAGCCCTTCACTCGTGCCCAGGTGGTTTAAGATCGAGGAAGAGACACCACCGCCAGTGACCCTGACGCTGCCTCTGCCCAGCGCCTCTCTGCCCCCTTCACGTAGGCTGCGCGACGTGCGCACAGGAAGCTGGCCACGTCACCAATGGCTGTCAAGCCTTCGCACAAGCCCGCAAGCCTCGTTCATTCACCCCCCACTTACGGGACGTTTCTTTGTGTCGGGCACATTCTAGACCTTAGGGGCGGAACAAGACAGGGCACGGCCCTCGGGGAGCTTGGATTTTAGAGGGGGGAAACGAGATATACGAGGCTGTGATAACCTCTGTGAAGGAAGCAACACAGCGACCCGAATGGAGGCCGGGAGGAGGACCTAACATGCGCCATGTTAGGTCAGACGGTCAAGGAAGACCTCCCTGAAGGGCCATCTGAGCAGGGTCCCGGCTGGCGGGCCCTTCACCCTCAGCCCCGGTCAGCACCCAGCCTATCTGATCGTTGCGGATTTTTAAAAGAAGCCTGGGTGGGGGCGCCTGGGTGGCTTAGTCAGTTAAGCGTCTGACTTTCGCTTAGGTCATGATCTCGCGGTTCGTGCGTTCGGGCCCCACGTCGGGCTCTGTGCTGACTGCCAGCTCGGAGCCTGGAGCCTGCTTCAGACTCTGGATCTCCCTCTCTCTCTGACCCTCCCCTGCTCGCGCTGTCTCTCTCTCTCTCTCTCTCTCTCTCTCTTAGAAATAAATAAAAAAAATTAAAAAAAAATAAAATAAAAGAAGCCTGGGTGACTCACCTTGCGGCGGGTATGCTCCGAATCCAGCGCATCCCTCAGGCCCTGGAAATCGGGGGGATTGGCCGGGGGGCCTGGCCGAAGGCTGGTGTAGCGGGGAAACAGCTCCTCCAGGGCCGGGGCTGAGCTGGACGGAGAGAAGTCCTGCAGGGGCCGGGTGCTAAGCAGACCGGGTAGGGAAAGTCAGGGCTGGGCAAGCTTTCGAGCTCCCCTCATGCAATTGTAACATTTTCTAAACGAGGAGACGGAAACTCAGAAAGGGCAAGGGACTTGCCCAGAGTCACGGAGCTAGATGGTGACCGGGCCACCAACCAACGGCACTTAGGTTCTGTGGGTCACTCTCTAGTGCTCCCCGCAGCAACAGTCTTAGCAGAAACAAGCCACCTCTTCTGGGGGGAAAAGGACTCGAGGTGGGTGGGCAGCCAGGCTCTAGGCAGGAGATGCCCACATTCCTGAAGCAAAGGGTTTAGAAGACGAGAGAAAGGACGAAAACTGAAAGGTAAGGGACAGGCATCGTAGGTCCTTAAGAGGTACAAAGGCAGGAAAGAGAGAACGCAGGAACGGAGCAGTTGGCTTTCCAAGCAAGGGAGCGAGGAGAACCCTCGAGGGGAACTCACTTCAGCAAGGTGGCTGTGCTGTCACTGTCAAAGGAGTCGTCTTCGCGTCTCTCTGAGCCAGCCCCTGGAGTGAGGGGGTCCCCTGCGGGCAGCCGGAGGGACCCCACAGCCAGGGTCAGGTAAGACTTAGGAACAGGGACCACTTGAAGCAGGAGAGGAGAGGGCCCTCCTTTCTACTTCACCCACTCCTCCGGCCCCCCTCCCAAAGACCTGAAGCCTCTCCTCCCGGCATCTCAAGTCTCCCTTCCTCCACCTTCTCCCACCCCTCGCCTTTGGGCTCCTCTTTACGCTCAGGGGTTTACTCACGATAGGCCGTATCGCGTGAGGTCTGGAGCAAGCTCTGGAGTTGACCCCGGACACTTTCCATCTCAAAGATATGCTTCGAACCATCCTAGGAAAAAAGGCAACATGAAAACCAGATACGTGCTGAATAACTTATGTTCTTCCTCCTGCCGAACACCCAAGAATTTTTACTCTGGCACCTGGAAAAGCCAAGAAAAGCAGAGCTGACTCAATTCAAATGTCTACAGAAGCCAGCCGAGTAGTGGAAATGAATGGACTGGGCACATTGAGACCAGACTGGCGAGGATCCTTGCCAAGTAGAGAGCAAATATCTTCTCTGAAGACTGTATGGTCCGTGGCTACCAGTTTCTGCAACTCTGGGAGACCCAACCGGTCTGCAAATTGTTTGCGACGCTTATTTCTAGCCAAAGCTCATAATGATCCTCTCTGCAACATGTGTCATTGATTAGGCTGTGTTTTAATAACTTAGATGCCAAATTTTAAACCATACAATCAAAACAGCTTTGAGCTGGGAGGAGCTCAGCCTATTTTGCTGTCCTTATCCTCGCTCTTAGGGCCCAGCTGCCAATCAAAGCACAGCACAGGGTGCCTCTGACCAAAAAACAGTTAAGTTAGTGACGTTTCACAACTTCCCAAACTATGGTGTCCCTGGGCCACTTTCTGCCTCATCAGCATTTGCTCCCAGGAACAAGCGTGAAGGACTCTGTAGTTTAAAGGAATTTGAAATCCAACAGTAGGGAGTTCAAATCTCAGCAAAGCTTTTTTTTTTTTTTTAACCACCTCCAATTCCAAGACCCTAGAGGTCTCCAAGCCACACCTCGCTCACCTTTTTCTTCAAGTTGTTCTCCAATCCAGCTGACAAGCTGCGACTCAGCTCTTGGGCCAAGCCATCTAACATCTCATGAGGGGGTGGGGAGGACGGGGGCAGGTACAGCTGGGCTCGGGCTGTGGCCTCGGCCTGGCGACTGAGGTGCAAAGAGGCATAGAGCTGGGAGGTCACCTCAGAGGACACCTGGTTCAGCCCAGGGGCTTCTGAGGAGTCACTCAGGAGATCCTCAGCCCGGAGGGGTGAACTGGGGACCGTAGCTGATGTCGCCATGGGTACGAGGAGGAGACAACTGAGGACAGCAGAGCTGGGACTTCCTGGTCCTGCTGGGGGGCAGCGCAGGGGGGAAAGTGCACGGAAGGAGAAGATGTGGGAGAAAGGAGGAAGACTCCAAGCCAAGGATCCTTGGTGAGTGGCGGTAGGGAGGCTTTCTGGTTACAGGTTCCAGAGGCCATGGGAGAGGGCAAGAGCATTTCCTTCCACAGCACCTGGGAACGGTGGGAAAGGAGGGTGCAGCAAGGAGGGGGTGTGCAGAGAAGACGGAGGGGCGACAGCACCCCTGCAGTTCCCGGGAAGGCTGAAAGCTGCAGATCAACTTCTGGCACAGGCCATCACTGGCCAACTGAACTCAGAACGTGCAAACCGAAATGCACCTAAACCCAGTAGGGGCCTAATATCCCTGCAGCCTCCTTATGTGCCCCTCCCCTGGCCCGTCTCAGAGAGGCAGGAACCTCACGCTCCCCACCTGCTCACACCCCTCCGCCATGCACTTTTTCCATCCACGGCCAACCCGCTTGTACATCCCCTCCGACCCCTCCTGGCGAGAAAGCCATAGCAAGGTCCCCTAGAATCCCTCCGTCCTCACTGTCCCGAGACAAACTTCATTAACACTCGTCACCCCCTCAGACCTCTAAAAAGTACACCGCCCTCGAGCCTAGCCCGCGATCCTCTAGGCCGACCACCCCTTGCGACTCCTCGCCACACCGCCGGACCTCAGCCGCCCTCAGTTTGCCAAGGTGTGGACAAGGGATTGTCCCCCTGCCCTGAGCCCCGGTCCCGGAGCCCAAGGACGCCTCCAACACACCCTCACGGCGCTCCCTACACTCAAAACCGTTGGCAGCCTCCCGCCCACCGTCCGCAGCCCCGCCTCGCACGGCTTGATGACGTCACCAGCCCAGCGCTCTCCCTCGCCGCAGCTCGCTCGGCTTCTGGAGGCCGGGAGCCCAAGATGCGCGTGCGCGGCGCCCGCGGCACGGATTGGCTGGGGGAGGTATGGGGCGGAGTTAGTGCCCCGCCAACTGCAGTTTGAGGAGCGGGCGGGGCGGGGCTCCGCAGAAACCGGAAGTGTCTGGTGACGGGCCCTGGGAGCAGTTCCGGTGAGTCCGGGGGAGGGGTTCCCGCCTGGTTGGGGGAGTCCGGGGCCGAAAACTGGAGCGCCCGGGCTGCGGGCGGTCTCGGAGCGAGGCTTACGTTCTCTGCCCTGCAGATGACTGTTCACAACCTGTACCTGTTTGACCGGAATGGAGTGTGTCTGCACTACAGCGAGTGGCACCGCAAGAAGCAAGCGGGGATCCCCAAAGAGGAGGTGACGTGAGGGCCCCGCGCAATCCGGGTGACCTCGCATCTCCAAACGCACAGAGTCCCAGCTCACCCATGCTTCTCCAAACTCCAGCTGCTTCCCACCCCTATGCCGTCAACCGAGAGCTAACTCTGTCCCTCTCCCCTAGGAGTACAAGCTGATGTATGGCATGCTCTTCTCTATCCGCTCCTTTGTCAGCAAGATGTCCCCGCTAGACATGTACGCTGAGTCAAAAGGGATGTTGAGGGAAGGAGGGAAGTCTTGGGAATTTGGGGGTGCGGGAGACTTTGCGGAGTGGAAGAGACATTGGACCCTAAGAGAGGGGAAGGAGACAGAGAGAGAGGGAGAGGGCTGTCTGGAGCGAGAGTGCTGGGGCTGGCTAGAGCGGGGCTGGGGAAAATCTGAAGGTACTGAGGTTGGGTGCAGGGGCCAAATTGAGGGGTGAAGATGGGAGGTGGCTTTACTAAATCAGTCTCCTACAAATGAGGTGTTTAAGGGAGTCGACTTAGGGGAGATCAGAAGTATCTCTTTGGGAGAGATTATGCTCCCATTCCTTACCATCCTCCTCATCTCTGCAGGAAGGATGGCTTCCTGGCCTTCCAAACTAGCCGTTACAAACTCCATTATTACGAGACGCCCACTGGGATCAAGGTTGTCATGAATACAGACCTGGGCGTCGGACCCATCCGAGATGTGCTGCATCACATCTACAGTGCGGTCAGTGCCAGCCCCTGGGACCCTTCCTTCCCCTAAAGCTCCTCAACAACCACAGCCACGTAGAGCCTCAAGACTCCTTCACTTCCCTGCCCTAATCTTACTGTATCGCAGCTTTCTGGAAGCCAAGAGTTTCCCGGGGACTCTGTAGGTCCTTAAACACCACCACTTTGTCCTCAGGGAGGACTTGACTTCCAGCCCTGAATCCTTGTGCATTCACACACCCCGGAGGTCACACTAGGTTTGGGGTTGAAAAGGAGAAGTGGCCAGAGCCTGGCTCTAACCCCCTTCCCTCCACAGCTGTATGTGGAGCTGGTGGTGAAAAATCCTCTGTGCCCACTGGGCCAGACGGTGCAAAGTGAGCTCTTCCGCTCCCGACTGGACTCCTACGTGCGCTCTCTGCCTTTCTTCTCTGCCCGGGCTGGCTGAAGAAAGCACCCTACCTCACCCCCCAGGAGAATCCCTGTCTGCCTGGGGCCCCTCCTAACCTGTGTCACGTGAGGGCTCCTACTGCATGCCTCTCTACGCCCTCAAGTTCCCCAGCAGCCTTCCCAGGGCAACGGCCTAGAGCCGTCATGGGAAGGAAGCCCAGAGGCTTCCTCCAAACCAGGCGCTCTCCACTTTTATCTCCTACCTGATGCTGCAAAAGCACAGAATAAACTTTTGGTAACACTTGGCAGCCTCAGCGTGTCAGTGTGAGTGGTGAATTGGGGTCCTGCCCCACTCGTGAGGGCATCAGCCTTCATCCCCTGAGCCTGTAAAGAGGCTTTGTCCATGGGTTTCTCAATAGTGACAGATCTGGGGCGCCTGGGTGGCTCAGTCGGTTGAGCATCCGGCTTCGGCTCAGGTCATGATCTCACGGTTCATGGATTCGAGCCCCGCATAGGGCTCTGTGCTGACAGCTAGCTCAGAGCCGGGAGCCCGTCTTCGGATTCTGTGTCTCCCTGTCGCTCTGGCCCTCCCCTGCTCACGTTCTCTCTCTCAAAAATAAATTAAAAAAAAAAAACAGTGACAGATCTTACTCGAATTAAGACCCGGGTTATGTCCAGCTAAACCCGTCGTAAGTTTAAAATATCGTGAGTCGAACATGCATTTAACACACCGACTAACCGTCATAGCTTAGCCTAGCCTCCCTCAAATGTGCTGAGAACACTTACATTCGTCTATGGTTGGGCCAAATTATCTAACGCAAAGCCTATTTTATAATAAAGTGTTGAATAGGTCATGTGATTTATTCATTTATTTATTTTACAGAGAGAGTGGGGGGGGAGGGGGCAGAGGGAGAGAGAGAGAATCTTAAGCAGGCTATGCTGAGCGTGGAGCCTGGCATGGAGCTCAATCTCACGACCCTGGGACCATGACCCGAGCCGAAATCAAGACTTGGATTGTCTCTCGACAGACCGAGCCACCCAGGCGCCCCTCATGTGATTTATTGAATACTATACTGAAAGCAAAATCCAGTACGATGGAAGTGTATCAGTGGTGTCCCCTGGTGATCCAGTGGCTGACTGGGAGCTGGGGCTCCCTGCCACTACCCAGCATCAGAAGAGAGGCATCAAAAGATATAGCCGTATATTGCGAGCCCAGAACGATCAAAATTCAGGGTATGATTTCTACTGAAGGCCTATTGCTTTTGTACCGTCATAAAATTTAAAAAATTGCAAGTCAAACCAGAGGTAGGGACCGTCTGCATTGACATTTTGGACTGGAGAAGCCCTTGCTGGGGGCTGTCCTGTGTTTTGTCCTGGCCGCCACTCACCAGCTGCTGATAGCACATCCCCACCCCCAGGCGTGACAGTCAAAACTGTCGCCAGACCTTGCCATACGACCCCTAGGGGTAAGATCGCCCCCGACTGAAACCCATTGCGCTGGAGGAAGGCCGACCCTGCTGCGGGTCCCACGGGCTACGATAGCCATCCGCTGGGATTCCACTCTCCCGGCTTCGCTAAGCACACAGGATATTCAAGCGGCAGAGCCTCCGAAGGCGGGGCTTATGCAGATGAGCGGGGGGCTTGGCTGGGAGGCGGGCGGCCTTATGCAGATGAGGGGGCGGTGCCTGCATGCTGATGATCTGGGCCCGCTGCGGACGCTGCTGGGAGCCAAGCGGTCCCGCTGCGGTTTGGGCTGAGGTGGCATCTCTCTTCCCTAGGTCCCCATCTTCCGAGGACCACCCTTGACCTTTACCCTCTCCCATCTCCCCCTCCTCCTCCCCGCGTCAGGGCCCCGGTATCTGAATATCTGCACGCGTGCGGCCCCCCGCGTCTCTCCCCTTCCGCCGCAAACCCCGCGACCTCCAGCAGCGCGCCCCCGCGGGCCCCAGTCTGCCTGGCGGCTCCCGCCGCAGCCTCCTCCGCCTTCCCGCTCTCCCGGGGCTCGCGCCACTACACCCCCCGCCGTCTGCGCGCGGGCTTCCCTGTTCCCTCCTCCTCCCGCCCCCTTGGAGCCCCCTCCCCCGCCCCGGCCAGCAGGCATGCAGGTGTCTATCGCTTGTACCGAGCAGAACCTTCGCAGCCGGAGCAGTGAGGACCGTCTGTGTGGACCCCGGCCGGGCCCCGGGGGCGGTAATGGCGGGCCGGTCGGCGGGGGGCATGGGAATCCTCCGGGGGGAGGAGGGTCGGGCCCTAAGGCCCGGGCCGCACTGGTCCCCCGACCCCCAGCGCCTGCGGGGGCCCTCCGAGAGAGCACCGGCCGAGGCACTGGCATGAAATACAGGTATGGGGGTGGCCGAGCAGCCCACCCCATCTGCTCCCCTTTCCTGACCCCTGAGGCTTCCTGGGATGCCACCGGGACCCCTCAATCTTCGCTAAGAAGGTCCCAGATCGCTCCATCTCTTCTTCCCATCACCGGGGCGCTCCCTTACTCCGTCCCTCTCTTTGTCTTCGTGGATCCCCCGAGTAGGAGAAAATCAACTTTACCGAGGCTGACCCATCCCGGCAGAGCCCAGGGATGCCCCTGCGCTTCTCTCCTTACCCCCAGGAAGGCCAGGGACGCACGGATCTCCAGGCTGGGCCCCCTCTGGGATGGAGTGTCCTTGGGGGGGGGTGTCCTGGGAAGAGGGGGAAGGAAGCGGCTTCTCACTCTGGCCTGCTCAAGCTGCTTGACCCAGATACTGCCCCCACCTGCCCCAAGGGCCGGGTCTCCTGCCGCTTTTCTTGGTGGGGAGGGGAGGGGGGCTCTTGGAAGCAGGGAGCTCCCCTCTCAACCCCATGCTGAGGGACAGGGGCCTGGTGGGGAAGGTGGACTGAATCATAACTGACTTTCTCGAGAACCACTGGGCTCTCAGAAGTTGCATGGGGGGGTGGGGGAAGGGAGGGGCTTCTGCCTGGGAGTGAGCAGAGGTCACTGATCTGACCTGACTTTGTCTCTTGACTGTCTGATCTCCTCCTGTGTCGGCTCTGAGAAGCTGAGCCACCCACCTACCCACCGGAGGAGGCCTTGGGAGGAGGGGGCTCTCTGGTTCAGAGACAGACTCCACAAGGCAACAGCAGAGGAGGGGGGAAGAGATAGAACTGGACTTTCCTGTGAGAGTCCCCACTCAGGTGTCCCACCTGTGTTTTGGGGGCCCATCCGCCTAGCCCATCCGGGGACCCTTGCCTGCCTGAGTGCCTAAACCTGACCTGGTTTGCCCCCTTCCACCTCTGCATCTGCCCTGTAGCACAGCCCCCTCTATCCAAGGGTGTGATTTCACCAGCTCATCGCCATCAGCCCGTCACATTCCTCCCAGCCCTGAACTCCACACATGCCAGAGGTGACTGGAACACAAGACCCCAGCAGAAGAAACACAAACCAGGCAGTACACCTTCCATGTGCTAGGAGGGACAGGGGCGCTGGACGTTGGCTCCAGAGTCATTTATTTGTGCAGCTATGGTAGCACTGCCCAATGCCATACGCCCACTGGGTCTAGTTCCTTTGGACTCAGATGATACCCTGAGGGCTTCCCATTCTGGAAGGAGAGGAGCTGGGGGTGGATAAGCTCTGCCCTTAATGGAGGCTCCACCCCTTCCTGCCGCTTCTGTACCCTGCAGGAACCTGGGGAAGTCTGGTCTTCGGGTATCCTGTCTTGGCCTAGGTGAGTTCGAGAAAGAGGAGGAACGAAGGGGGAGGGGGCATTTGTGGCGTGCCTCCCACCTGACTTCTCTCTTGCAGGCACCTGGGTCACGTTTGGTTCTCAAATCTCGGATGAGGTATAAGTGATGGGACCTGGAAGCGGGGTGAGGGGCTGTGAGGGACCCAGAAAAAAGGGATGTGGGTTTGGAGAGGGGTTTGGCCAACACACACGGAAAATGGCGGACCTGAGGCTGGAGGCTGGGGGTGGGGGAGAACGGGAGGCCCGGGCCGAGGTGCCATGGGCGGGGTGCAGCGAGGGGGGTACCCCAGGGCCAGTGGGTGGTCTTCATCTCTCTCTCTCACCTCCCTAGACAGCAGAGGACGTGCTGACAGTAGCCTATGAGCATGGTGTAAACCTGTTTGACACGGCTGAAGTGTACGCAGCGGGAAAGTAAGGACGGGGGTGAAAAAAGCCAAGTTGGAAGGCTAAGAGAACCTCGGGGCTTCTTGTTTTCCCTCTGGGGGACCCTGGGAATTCTGTAAACCGAACTTCCAACCTTTCAGCCCACGGGCCCCCAAAGCACTATGGGAATTGTAGTCCCAACAACAGTTTAGAGGGCAGAGGGTGTCCTGTGCAGTCAAAATGAAATAAAACCAACAAATATACCCTGGGCATCGGTTATGTGCAACGATGTGAGGATTGCAAAGCTGAATTTTCAAACACGCCATGCCACACATCACATGCCTATGGCTCCACACTGGGAGTAGCTATGACCTAGGATGACCTTGCCCCGCCTCTTCTCCATCTGGAAAACTCTTCTGCTCATCCTCAAGACTTGGCCCAAACATCAGCTCCTCCGAGAAGCCTTTGCCCAGCTCCCCAAATTGGTCACCACTCACCTCAGGTCCTAAAGCCCTTTATCCTGCCCTCTGATGCACGGCCTGTCAGGTACTGGTTTATGTCCCCATACTTGCTGCCTGAGAGGCTCAACCTTCCATGGGATTGTCTGGCACAGAGCAGGCACTGTTTGCGGGATGACGACATGCCCTCTTAAGGCTCATAGTCGAAATGGTTAAACAAACCCCAAAGAGAGAGATACGGAAGGTTAAATAACGGGAAAACCTCAGTAACAGTCCACCAAGTCCATTTAAGACTTGTCACGTGTTCATTAGTTGCTAATTAAGTGCCAAAGAATTGAGCCAATAAAAGTTATGGAAAGTGACAAGCGGGGCTGACTGCAGACTATGGCGATTGGAGAACATTTTCAATTAAAATGAAACGGAATCCAAGCTAAGCTTTGGACGGCGTGTGGGATTTTGCAGAGGCTCAACGAAGGGAGAGGGCAACCCAGATGGTTCGAACCAGACCACATAACGCAGTGTTCCTCCCCCCCTCCCCCAACTTTACTACTCTGTTCCTCTCTCATCATCTTATTCTATCCCTTTGGCATCTGGAACAGAGCTTGGTACACAGTTGATGTACAACTGATTATTTGTTGT
Source organism: Hyaena hyaena (assembly GCF_003009895.1). Lineage (NCBI taxonomy): Eukaryota > Metazoa > Chordata > Mammalia > Carnivora > Hyaenidae > Hyaena > Hyaena hyaena. The sequence continues at coordinate 3,712,620 of NW_024080689.1, forward strand.
AGGAATGAAAACTAAGGGACTACACCCCTCCTTCTGGGAGCCCTTCTAATTTTGTCCAGGATGGTCTGACGCTCTAATGGGCTCCTGGCTTAGGGTCCACTTTATGAGGGAGGACATCCATTGAAGGGAAAGGTGGGGAGGAGGGGAAGGAACTGACCCACATCGGAGGGGTCAGTGCCTCTGCATTGTCTTTCTTCTAGGGCTGAAAGGACCCTAGGCAACATCCTCAAGAGCAAAGGATGGAGGTGAGACTGGGTTTCGAGGGGCTGCTGGGGAAATGATCATCCAGCGCCCCTTCTCTTGCTTGTCTCTTTTTCCCATGTTCCAGGAGGTCAAGCTATGTCGTCACCACCAAGATTTTTTGGGGAGGACAGTAAGTGGCTGCCACGCTCTATTTGGGGAGATCTACGGAGAATGTGCATGGCAGAGGTGTGGGTACGGCTGCTACCCCAGATGTGCGCCCTGCCCGTGAGGACCCACGCAATCCCAGTTTCTCATGGTGCCAGGCCAGCCCCAGCCCCCTACCTTGGTCACACCTCATCTTTGACTTACCTTTTCCTGCAGGGCAGAGACTGAGCGAGGCCTGAGCCGCAAACACATCATTGAGGGTGAGAGCTAGGGCTGGGAAGCTGCCGTGGCTGGGAACAGAGCCAGCGGCGTTGGGGACATCCTTGGAGGCTTTGGATAGGGGAGCGGGGAGTTAGGTGGCCGTGGCAAGGGGGGAATGTCTAAATCCTTCGGGGAAACCGAGGCTGCAGTGCTTGACTTCCTCTCCCCACCCCTGCCCCAGGCTTGCAAGGGTCCCTGGAGCGCCTCCAGCTGGGATACGTGGACATCGTCTTCGCCAATCGCTCAGACCCCAATAGTCCCATGGAGGGTAAAACCGGCACCCCGACCCTGACGATCCCCTAAAAGAGCACTGCCTCAGACTCTCAGCAGGAAGCCAGCCCCTGCTCAGGAGGCCTCCCAACCTCCACAGTGGAGGCTCGGCCCCCAGGTCTTGGATGGGGAGGGAGGTGAAGTGCAGGTACAACCTGTCTGATTACACAGGGATGCCTGGGGTCTCGGTGGGGGCAGGCAGCGGGCTACACATCCGGAGCCCTGGATGCCAGGGGTCTGACAGTGAGATTCCCTCTCTCCCGCGCGCCTAGAGATCGTGCGAGCCATGACCTATGTCATTAACCAGGGCCTCGCCCTGTACTGGGGGACATCCCGATGGGGAGCTGCAGAAATCATGGTGAGCCTCCCACCCCGCTTCCCCCCTCCTCCTCCCACAACCGGTTCCCCCCTTTCCCACAGCCGCTCCGAACCCCACTCCACGGAAGGAGGGGGAGTGGAAGGCCATGGGAAAGAGTGCTCTGACCGCCGTCTCTTCCCCACCCCACCCCAGGAGGCCTACTCCATGGCCAGACAGTTCAATCTGATTCCGCCCGTGTGCGAACAGGCAGAGCACCGTCTGTTTCAGAGAGAGAAGGTGGAGACGCAGCTGCCGGAGCTCTACCACAAGATTGGTTCGCAGCCCCCTATCCCTGCCTGTCCCTCGGCCTGACTGTCACCTAGATCCCTTCCCCCACATCCAGTCCTCTCCCTCGTAGGTGTTGGCTCGGTCACCTGGTCACCCCTGGCCTGTGGCCTTATCATGAGCAAGTATGATGGGCGAGTCCCAGATACCTGCAGAGCCATCAAGGTGAGACCTGGGGGCTCAGGGCCGCAGGACCGGGCTATCTGGGGGGCTCTGGGCGGTGGGGGAGTGGCCTCTGCCCATTCTTGTTGGCCTCCAGAGCTACCAGTGGCTCAAGGACAGAGCGCAGAGTGAGGATGGCAAGAAGCCACAAGCCAAAGTCATGGACCTCCTTCCCGTGGCGCACCAGCTGGGCTGCACGGTGGCACAGCTTGCTATCGGTGAGACGCTGGCTGCCCTGGACCCTGCCGGGCCTCATCGCCTGCGGGGAAAACCCCCAAACCCAAGACCGGTTTGTCCCCACGGAGGCCCCGCTTCCCCGGAGACACTTCTGAGGTCTGCATGCCCACTGTTGCCCATCAGTTCTCTCTCTTATCTCCTCCGGCCCCAGCGTGGTGTCTCCGCAGCGAGGGTGTCAGCTCCGTCTTGCTGGGGGTGTCAAGTGCAGAGCAGCTGATTGAACACCTGGGGGCCCTACAGGTGAGCCGGGGACTCAGGCACAGCCCATCTCTGTCCCCTTCTCCCAACAGTCAGGGCCTCGCCGTGCAACCCGTGATGGGCCTGGGAGGTCAACCACTACAAAGTCCCCACTTTGCAGAGGAGAGGCCCCCAGAGCGACAGAGGGCGAGGCAGGGGCGCGGCTGAGACTCTCCTCCCCGCCGAGCTGCTCCCCGGGCCCTGCAACCTCACGCCCTTCTTCAGCGTCCTCTCCACCACTGGCTTCTCCTGCAGGTGCTGAGCCAGCTGACGCCGCAGACGGTGATGGAGATAGACGGGCTTCTGGGGAACAAACCGCATTCCAAGAAATAGTCCGTCCCGGGGCGCAGGCACCCACAGCGGGGCCGCCGCACCCGCCGAGAAGCGCTGCCCCGCAGCCGTCCCCCCTCCCCCCGCCCCCGGATCCCTCCACGCCGCGGCTGGAGCCGGGAGGCCCCGCCCACCAACGAGTCCCGGCTTCGAGTAGCGCTGCGCATGAACAAAGCGATATCCTCCCGCGGCGGGGCTCGCCAGGGCAAGTAGTGCGCCGCCGCCAGCTGCGTCCTTCCAGGCCTTCCTGCTAACCCTGGGCATGAGCCGCCGGGCTGTCCCCTCTCGGCCACCTGGTCTCGCTCCCTTCTCTCTTCCCCTAATCGCCGCCGAGGCCCGGGGGCGGGAGAGACACAAAAACAGGGCAGATACGGGAGACAGGCAGATTACCTCAACCGTGGCCCTTGGCATGTCATCAAGGGGTAATAGCCTAATAAGAAGGGACTTGTGATGTCATCTGGGACAAAGGACATGGGGCTGTGACCGTATCCGGTACAAAGGCAGCCAGGCTGGTCCTGGCGGGAGGGAAATGATCATCTTTGAGGACCCTGCCTCGCAGCCGAAGGGGGAGGGGGCGGGGGAGGCTCAAAATTAGCACTGGTGTCAATACTTCATTCTTGCCGAGAGGGGGGTCTGGTGGGAAATACCGCACTGTGACACCGCTCTGCCGCGGGTCAAGGGAAATTCGATGGCAGATGTATACATAGCATGTGCTGGCGAAAGTGGTTAGGGTGGCCTCTCGGAAAAGTTGGGCTGTGCTTTGAAGGGGGGACCTAGTGACAGCCTTCTGGTCACGGAGGACACATGGGGCCAACATAAAAATGTCCGGGGATAGACTTTTGAGCCTTGAGCAGGACTTCCTACCTGGCAATGGAAGACTACAGTCTTCCTTCTGGCAATAATCTTACAGCAATAATGATGGGTCCTCGTCTGTAAAGACTTCCCAGGGAACTTGTAAATAAACTCGGCTTGATCCTCAATCACGGTGTCTGATATTGCACGGGGGTCTCAGTCTCAGACATCAGGCCTTCGCCTAGCTCCCTGCCATTAGAGAGCTCCAGTCCTAGCCTTCTCTCCAACGACCTGGGTTGACATCATGTTGGTAGTCACTGCCCTCGCCAGGGACCCGGGCCCAGACACCCCAGGCCCCACCCTTCCTTCAGTCACTGCATGCCTTAGGACCCAGCCATCTGGCTTCATCGTCGCCTTGCCGCTCCCTCTGACACCCATGCCTTAGAGTTGTTTAAAGCTAACGTTAGCCACACTTCTCGTATGTTTCACTTCCCTTTTCCTGATCCCCCCACACACGTGCCAAGGAGCTCTCTGGGTGGTTTTCTCAGGGCTGAACGGGAGGGGCTCTTCTGAGGTGGAGGCTTTGGGATTTGGTGGAGGAGAGGTACGATGAAAACCGGTCTGCGGTTGAGATGATGCAGAGAAAGGGAGGGAAAGGAGTTTTCATGGAGGAAAAAAGAAGACCAGTGAAAGGTCAGGCGTGAGGGTGGCAGGAAAGCAGAGACTCGAATGGGATTATGTCAGATACCCCCCCCATCTTCCCCGGGGGGGAGTCCGATTCCCCCGGGGACACGAAGTGGGTGGAAAGTTCCACAGATCACAAGACGGGGGAGGATGAGCTCTGCCTTCCTTAAAATACAACCTCACCACCTCCTTTCTGTGCGTCCTCGCCCTTCCTCAATCCTGGAGCGGAGGGAGCAGAGTAAAACCAATTTCCAAAAAGAGAAAAGTCAGCAGCCTCCCATTTGCTGGCTAGCAGCCGACCGGATCCACTAATGAACACGTACATCCCTCCTGACATCTCCCACTCGCTTTGGGAGACTGGCGGAAACCGGGACGTAAATCGCATGACTAAACTATGATTATTCATTCTGTCACAAACATGCAAGAATTTCTAAATTCAAAATAGTATTCTCTTTAAATGGTTACCTCGGAGGATTATCCGTTTATTTTAATAACGTCTCCCCAGACCCTTGCTCAAAATGCTAAAAAAAAAAAAAAAAAAAGGGCTCTTAGGAATTGCCTCCTGTTTGTAAAGGGCTTGTAAGAAATCCTCCTTTATAGTCACACCTCATTTACGGTATTTATCACGCACCTCATTCACTAATTTAACAAGTATTTATTTATTGAGTCCCACTATGGTCTGGCACAGGGATACAGTGGTAAACAAAATCACACCCAGAACAGCCTGCAGGGACTTTACAGATGGGAACGGCGAACAAGTCGCCCCCCAAAAGACACAAATTTCTGTTGTCCAAAGTTCAAAGGCAAGCACTTGGTGTCACCTGAGTCCACAGCAGTATTTGACAAGGTGAGGCTTGGCGCTGGAGGATGAGTGGGGGGTAACAGAGGAAAGCGGGTTACGGGAATAGCGCACCCAGAAGCTTCGTGGCAGAAAGGAACGTGTGTGCCAAAGGTCAAAGCTAGAGGGTCTAAAGAGAGAATGGAAGCCAACTGAGAGACACGGGTAGGTTCAGGGCATACAGGACCGTAGAGGGCACTCTGGAATATTCTTTTCATCCTAAGGGCAATAGGAAACCCTCTATATCAGTTATCCATGGACACACCCAATTCACCCCCAAGATTTAGTGGCTTGAAACAACTTTTTAAAACTTTGATCCCACCCCCCCTTACTCTGTGGCTTGGCTGTTTCCATTGCTGTTTTCACCTGGAACCTGGACTCGCTCACGTGGCTGGAGGCGGCTGGAGGGTCGGCCGAGTGGGAAAATAGACGGCCTCACTGGTACATCTGGCTATTGGCTAGGACTCCTCGGTTCTCTGTGTAGCCTCATCTGCTGGTAAATTTCCTTACGTAATAGACTCGGGGCAGCTGAAGGGGTGAAGGCAGAGGCTGCGAGGCCCCTGGAGGACCATTCCCAGAACTCGCACTACATCACTTCTGCCATGTTCTGTCCGTGCAGGCAAGTCACAAGGTGAGCCCAGAATCAAGGGCCAGGGGCAGCCCCCAACTCCTGCCGGGAGGAGCGGCAGAGAGACGGCAGAGGAAACGTGGAGCTAGTCCACTATCACCGCGTTAAAAGGTTTTAAGCAGGGATGGAAGTGGTGTGTGGTGGGACTTGGCTGGGCTTGAGATCTAGAAAGATCACTGTAAGCAGCGTAGGGAGAAGCCTGGAGAAGGCCAGATGGCTGTGGACAGACTGCCTGAGAGGCTCCTACCAGGGCCTAAGCGGGGGATGAGGGCGCCCGGGACCGGTGCGGTGTTCTGTAAGTGGAGAGAAAGTAGGTGCGCCAGGGAGACGTTCAGGACGCAAGAAGAGCAGGGCTTGCTGAGGAGTCGGTAAAGGAAGGTGTGAGTGAGTGGGGATCGAGGATGATTCTGGAGCTGGGTAAAGAAAGAGGTGGGAGGGGCGCCTGGGTGGCCTAGTCGGTTAAGTGTCTGACTTTCGCTTAGGTCATGATCTCGCGGTTCGTGGGTTCGAGCCCCTGGAGCCTGTTTCAGAGTCTGTGACTCCCTCTCTGTCTGACCCTCCCCTGCTCACGCTGTCTCTTTCTCTCCTAGAAATAAATAAAACATTAAAAAAAAAGAAAAGAAAAGAAAGAGGTGGGAAACATGGGAAAAGTGCTGATTCGGACGAAGAGAGCGCCACTTCGGGTTTTTGACGACAAACAAGATAGGAAGGTCGGAGCTTAGTCTAAGGCTTGGGGGTCATTTACATCATCACATCTGCCCCAGATGGTTCACGTGTAACCACCACCTGCAGATGTGAAAGGGTGTGAGGAGACTTATGAACACCAGTCCAAAGCGAAGTTCCAGAAACAGATTTGAATTATGACAGTATCGTTGGCCTAAGTAGACAGCGTCCCCCAAGCGACCACGAGGACAATACAACTAGAAGTTCTCCAATGTTCGCTTACAAGTAATGTATATACACCTCCTTGCAAACCGATTCTCCGTTAGGGTTTTAACAACCTACTTAAAAAACAAACCCAGCATGGAACGCGTGGGTGGCACAGTCGGTTGAGCATCCGACTAGGGCTCAGGTCCCGCTCCCACGGCTGGTGGGTTGGAGCCCCGCGTCCGGCTCTGTGCGGACAGCTCAGAGCCTGGCTTGCTTCAGGTTCTGCCTCCCTCTCTCTGTCTCTCCTCTGCTCGTGTTCTCTCTCTAATAATATAAAATAAAACATTTTTTAAAAAATAGCATCTACAGGGGCGCCTGGGTGGCTTGGTCGGTTGGGCGTCCGACTTTCGCTTGGGTCATGATCTCGCGGTTCGTGGGTTCGAGCCCCGCGTCGGGCTCTGTGCTGACTGCCAGCTGGGAGCCTGGAGCCTGTTTCAGTCTGTGGCTCCCTCTCTCTCTGACCCTCCCCTGCTCGCGCTGTCTCTCTCTCTCTCTCTCCTAGAAATAAATAAAAATATTAAAAAAAAAAATAGCATCTACAAATGCCATGGGTGTAGAGAAGCACACCCTGTCCTGACTGAGAGAGATGTTGAAAATGTCGCGTACTAAGCAAGTGAACACAATATATAGGCTGCGGGCACGGGATAAAAATAGCTAACACACGGTGTTTTCTGTGGGCCAGGCCCGGTCCTAAGCGCCTTATGTATACAAATTCATCCCTCCTATTATTATCCACATTTTATAAAGGAGAGCAACCGGTCCAGAGAAGTTAAGTAACTTGCTCAAAGTGTCACAACTCCTAAGTGCCGATCTGAACTCAAGCCAGCTGGTCTTAGGGACTGTGCTCTGACCTCCCACAACAGAACCTGGCAGTAGGGCCGGGAGGCAGCTGGGGTGGGTGCGGTCCCAGGAGGGAGTGTGGGCTGTGTTCCGTCCTGTTTACCTGCCAGGGAAGTCAGACCCCTGAGTCAGAACTCAGGCTGGGCTGCTTGGCTGAGACCATCACGGTGTGTGGGTGCCCCGGCCTGGCTCCGCGGGAAGGAAAGGATTCCCAGCATTCCTAGCAGGAAGGCCATCCACGGTCCTGGCATCTAGGTGGCTCCTTAGGCTGCGATGTCAGCTGAGAGATGAGCAGTTTGAAGAGAATGAGTTTGGCAGGCTGGCCTTCCCAGAACCCAGGCAGGACGTGCTTAATGAAGTGACTCGAAGGCGGCCTCCGTGCCGATCGTCCGGGAGCCCACTAAGGATTGGGCAGAACGGACAGTGTCACTGGCTCAGGCAGGAAGTCTGGGCGGGGGTGTGAACGAGCCTGAGCGCCTAAGCCAACAGGCCCAGCGGGCAGCGGAGACCTGGGCAGCCCCTGGGCCAGCGGCTGAGGGCCAGGGCGCGGCAAGGGGCCTGGAGATGGGCACACGTTATTAAGGGGGCGCTGGCTTAGTGTCGGGGGACGAAGGAAGGCGCGAGGAGAGCCGGCCCGTGTGCCTCCCACCGGCCCAGTCCGCGCGCCACCTGGGGCCACCTACCCCGCCCGGCTGTGCCCGGCATTCCCGGCTTCGCGCCTCCACCGCCCCCACGCGTGCCAAGGCGGGGAGCGGTCCAACCACCCGGGTGACGCCGCGAGGGGCGGGGTCTCGCTGTTAAAACCCCCGCGAGAGGCCGCGGCGCCCGCCCCAGGAGCCGACCCAGGCCACTAGGAGGGCCAGCGCGTTCCGTCCCCGCAGCCGGCCGAGCCCGCGACGCCCTCGAGTCGGCGGCGGACACCATGCAGCTCCTGGTGAGGGTGCCGTCCCTTCCGGAGCGGGACGAGCTCGACTGCGGCATCTGCTACCGGCCCTTCAACCTCGCGGGCCGCGCGCCCCGCCGCCTGCCCGGCACGGCGCGCGCCCGCTGCGGCCACACGCTCTGCACCGCGTGCCTGCGCGAGCTGGCGGCGCGCGGCGACGGCGGCGTGGTGCGCCTGCGCCGCGTCGTCACGTGCCCCTTCTGCCGCGCGCCCACGCCGCTGCCGCGCGGCGGGGTCGCGGAGGTCGCGGTGGACCCGGACTTGTGGTCGCGGCTGGAGGAAAGGGCGCGGGCCGAGCGCAAGCCGGACGAGGCGGGCGGCCCGGTGCGGGGAGGCGGCGACGCCGACGACGGCGAGGAGAGCGAGGAGGGGGCGGGACCCAGGGGCGCGGGCTGGCGCGCGCTCCGGCGGCTGTGGCACCGGGTGCTGGCGCCCGCGCGCCGCTGGCGGCGTCCGCTGCCTAGCAACGGTGAGGGGCCGCTTGTGGGGGGGTTGCGGGGGACGCGAGGCTGCGGGAAGGGGCGGGGGCGGCGGCCGGGCTCGCGGGGCCTCGGCCGCGACCCCCCGCCGCCACTGACCCTCGGTCTGTCCCTCCAGTGCTGTACTGCCCGGAGATTAAGGACCTGGCCCGCATGACTCGCTGCACGCTGTGACGGCGGAGCCCGGAAGCTGCCGCAGAAGGAAGGTGGGAGCTACATTCTCGGGGCGCGCTCTAGAGCGGGGATGGGGGGGTGCCGAGGCTACCCCCTCGCCCGTCCCGAGGCTGAGCCCCGGGCAGGAGGGACCGCCCCGAGGCGTGCGGATGCCGAGCTGGGAGGCTCCTAGCGCATCGCCCCCTCTCTCTGCGGACTGCGCCAGCCTCGCCTTCTCCCGGGACAGGACGGTAGCAACTGCCTACGTCCCCGGGGGAAAGAGACACTGTTTCCTTAGCTGTGACTTTGGCCTTTGTCCAGGGAGGCTTTTGTCCATCTGGCGTGGGGGTACAGTAGGTCCCATTTTAGCAGTTCTGTGTCAAGGGGTTGACAGTTTTTTAAAAATGTTTATTATTTATTTTTGAGAGAGAGAGAGAGACAGAGCCTGAGCAGGGGAGGGACAGAGAGAGAGACTCACAGAATCGGAAGCAGGCTCCAGGCTCCGAGCTGTCAGCACAGAGCCCAGACCTTGAGATCACGACCTGAGCTGAAGTTGGAGGTTTAACCGACGGAGCCACCCAGACGCCCCCATGGGATTGACATTTTTTTAAAAAGACAGAGTGGAAGATTGGAGGCCGGTTTTTGTGTGCTGTTAATAATCCCACTTCTCTGGCATGTTAGAGAGGTGAGAAAAATAAACGTGTTTGGTTTGTTTTTTTTCCCCCAACCCCCACTCCCAGTAGCGTGTTGCTAAGATTATTGACATGCCTGTCTGCCTTGCTTCATTTCACAATCTGCCTTCAACCAGTTAGGGCAGGTATCAGAATGTCCAGAGGGTGTTTATCTGAGACACCTAATTAGGGCCTGTCGGGGTAGGAGGAGAGCCATTTGGTGAAGGCAACACATTTTAATCTTCTGATATGATCTATCGTCCTCGCGGTCACACGGAAAACACGGTCACTACTGGGGGAAAAAAAAGATGCTCATCGTAGACTTGTAAACTAGCGCCCCGTAATTGGACAGTTCCCATCCTATGCCAGGATTCTATTTTAAAATCCTGTAAGTTATCTTAGGAGAGTATAATTATAGTCCAGAACAGTGGCATCACAAAATCTCAGGATCCCTACTCCAGACTCTGTGGAGTTTTAACAAGAATCCCAGGTGATCTGTACGCACGCAAACATTTAAGAACATTGGTGCATGTCGTAGACTTGCGAGAGTATCACCATCTGCGCTGGAGTATCTAGAACAGTTGGTTTAAACGATACGCGTTTTACCCGAGGTTGTAAAGGGACGTTCTCTGGCGGAAGACATCTTGTGTATTTATGATGTTGTACTTTTCTGAGCTAAAAATGTGAATTTACGAAGTATTAAACCTCAGTTTTTATACCCGTGTCTTGGCATCTTCCTGCTCTTGTCTTAGCTCGAATGTTCCCTCTGGGGAGGCCCTTCTCATTCACCCAGTGCGGTCCCTTCCTTCACAGGCTCTCTGTTGCCCAGTTTGTTATTTTGTCTTTCAACGGTGTGCCTCTTGCGGGTCTCAGCTCCAGGAGAGCAATGGCTGGCTGGTGACTCGGATCCCCCAGGGCGAAAAGCAGTGTTTAATGTGTAGTACGTCCTCCGTAAATGTTTGTTGGATCGGTCTTTTCATTTTTTAATAGATAGCCTCAAAAACTAAGTGTCTGGTCTCAACCTGTAAGCGGCGCTGGTAGCGAACAGTACATGTCAAGGAAGTTTGTGGCAGTTCAGATCTTTGGCAAGTATGACCCCCCCCCACCAACTCCATTAAAGAAGGAAGGTGCTCTGCCTCACACTTGGAACTGAGCCCAGGGCTGGAGTGACCTCAATTGACTCCCGCAGGGACTCAGCGACTGGAAGGTGGAAAGCAGAGTGAAAAGGATGAATGGGAGGCAGTTCATAATCTTGCCCGGAACCCGCCTCCACTTCGCCTCTGCGCAGGTCTCTGATCTCAGCCCCGGGGCTGCGTGGGTAGCCTGCTGCTCGCTCCCCGTCGGCTCTGCGCGGAGTTATCACACTGGGTTTGGCTGGGGGAGAAAGAGCCTTGGAGTTTTAGTTGATGATCCAAGGAAAAGTAAGAAACAGGAAGTCACGCGACTTAAAAAATAAAAAGATGGGTAACATGAAACGTCAAAAAGCAATATCGTTTCTTTCCTTATCCCTCCCCCCACCAGAGAAGTCCCCACTCAAAAATAAGAGAGCACACGGAAAGGAAAGTATAATTTATATGTACAACCAATACACCTGATACAGAAGAGGGGGTGGGGACAGCCCAGGAGTGGGGAGTGAAGAGACTGGGGAGGGGGCAGCAAGAAAGTGAGGGGCAGCGAAGAGGAAGTAGGGGTTCGCCATGCAGACTGCCCCCCTCCCCGGCCCCTCCTGGGGGGGAGGGTGTGCCCGTTGTCTCCCCAGCCTGCCCTCCGCTGTTTTGCTCTGGTCCCAAAGGCAAGGTAGTCCCCCGACTAGGCCCCCTGCCTGATCCGCTCAAATGGAGTCTGTGTCCCGGCGGCCTTCAGGAGGGAGGGCAGAAGTCCTCCAAGAACCTGACCCCCGAGCCGGGGGGCGGGGGTTCCCCATGTCTGGCCTGTAGCATCTTCTCCCACCCTTTCTAGGTTACCCGGATCCCTAGAACAGATTGGGGAGCTCCTCTTTGGCTTGAGGGGGTGTCACCCAACCGTTACCCTCTCTGTGGGGGGTGGTCCTCGGTCCCTGGGGGGGTGGGGTTCCCAACACAAGATGCCGGTATGCAGGAGGGAACAGCCAGTGAGTTGGAGGCTTTATTCTGAGGCTGAACAGCAATGGACTCCCTCCCTCGTAACTGCTCGCCCCCCGCGTGGGGAGAGGTAGGGGAGGAAACATGCAGCCACCCCTCCTCTTCCCTTCTTCCCTCTCGGAAGTCCCCCTCCTCTCTTCGGAGCTGTCCTCCCCCAGCAACGCTGCTAAAGGCCAGGCCAGGCTAACCCCCGCTCCCGTGGAGACGGAGCCGGTACTGCAGGAGTAGAGGCCGGGGAGGCTCCACCTGCTTCCTCCCCACAACCGTGTATCCAGAAGCTGTTCGGTGGCGGGGACAGAGGTACTGGGAGGGACCCCGCTAACCGCCTCCCACCCAGAGCTCTTCGCACCAGCACGGCCTTCAAAGCGTGGTGGGAAAGGTGCACGGGAGCAGAGAAAGACAAAGGGCCCTTCTGGAAGAGAGGAGCTGTAGAGAGGGGCGGGGGGCTCCTAGCCCAGAGGCGGCCCGAGGGGTGGGGAAGGTGGAGGATGGGCAGCAGGTCCCAGAGCCTGAGCTGGGGGGCGGCCCCGCGTGCGGGGCCTGGGTGATGGGCAGGCCTGGGATCCGGTCAGTCGTCTATACAGATCACCTCCCCGGCTCGGGGCTCCTTCCGATCCAGCCCGTCTGAGACCAGTGCCCCCACCATTTCCTTCTCCTTCTTCACCAGCACTGGAGGGCCGTTGGTGGCGGCTGTTTGGGAAGGGGGTGAGGAAGGGTCAGTCTCGACTTCACTCCCAGACGTGGCTTCCCGACCAGAGCACGTCAGAGAGAGGTCACCTCCACGCCCCTTCGGACCAGGGTGAACCCCTCTCGCGTCCCAACTCTATTTACCCCCCCTTCTGATTTCCCCTGCGCTTCCCTGGAAGTAACCCAGGTGGGGGAGGCTTGGGTAAGAGGGACCGGGCCACAGAACCACGGGAACCCTTAGGTTTTTGCCAGCGGGAACGGGAAGGGAAGTTGAAGGGTGGGAAGGCCAGAGCCCAGCGCGACTCCGTTCCGTGAACCGGGGGACACTTGCAGGGAACCCGGAGAGGCCGGACAGTGGGAAGGACAAGTGGGAAGAGCAGGGGCAGCCCCCAGCTGACCTGTGATGAAGGACCCTGCAGGCATCTGGCTGTAATTGGCGCCTGCGGCGGCCAGGGCCCCTACGGGCGCGGCGCTGAAGGCCGCCCCGAACCCCGGAGGCGTAGCGTACGGACCCGGGGGGAAGGCCTGCAAGAGAGAGCAAGCCCAGGTCAGGGGCTCCGAAGTCTGAGACAGAAAAGACGCCGTAGGGTAGCCACGGGCCCAACTCGGGAACTCCGGAGGGCGGGGCACGCGGGCGGGGAGCGTGTCCGAGCAAGGCGGTTTGCACTGCCAGCACGCGTGCGCGCGCGCGGAGTGGCGACGGGGGACGCGGCGTCGGAACTGGGAGGGTTACCGGCGTGGGGTGGGGCTCCGTGCCCTTGCTGGCCAGCCGGCTGAGGATGCTGCGCTCGGACATCTGGAGGCGGGCTGCGATGGGGGGGATTCGGGACAGCGTGGCCGGCAGGCGGGTCACGTCCGCCTTCATGTCGCTCAGCAACTCCTCCAGCTGGTTCAGAACTGGGGCCCGGGCCACGGAAAAAGAAGGGCAAGAGAAAGACAGGGAAAGGGAGAGATGGAGCCAGGAAAAGTCGAGGAGTCAGATGGACAGACACAGTCGGAGAGAGGGGGAGAGAGAGAGAGAGAGAAAGAGGGAGAGAGAGGGAGAGGGAGGGAGAGAGAGGGAGAGGAGGAGGAGGTCAGAGATACCAAAGAACCAGAGATCAAGAAAAGGACAGAAGCAGACAGAAAGAGTGACTCGGGCGGGGGGACAGAAAAGGTATGAAGTCAAGAGTCAGAGAGGCCAGAGCACAGACGGCAGGAGAGGAGAGGAAACGGGAACACGGAGACGGGGGGGCGGGGGCAGACATTGGAAAACACGGGGCGGGGAGTCGTCAGAACATCCCATACTGCAAGAGTGAGGTTTTGGGGGTGGGGATGACGGGGAGGAAATAGTCAGGAGGTGTGGGAGGTGGTGAGTGGTGTCAAAGATTCGAGGAATCGAGGTTTTAATATGTGAGGGGGACGGAGGTTAGAGGATCAGCATCACAGATTCAAGGAATTAGAACAGGAATCGAGGGGGCCGGGAGTCAGTCACTACGTCAGACAGGATTAGATGGTTAGAGGGTTTTGGAATTTAATCTAGCATCATCGGGGTCAGAGGGTTGGGGAGAAAGGGGTGAAGGTCAAAGGGAAGTGTCGTGGGGTGGGTCAGAGGGTGGGCCGGGGGAGGCGTGAGGCTGGGGAATCCTGGGGCAGGGGCGGGAAGGGCTGCGGGGCACCACACGCAGGCCGAGGCCCCGGAGAGGGTGCTAGTAGCCGTGTGGCTGGCAGGGGGGGATCAACGAAGAAGTGCCGCCCTGTGGAGGGGACGCGGCACAGTCTCATGGATTTGGGGGAGGGGGACGGTCCCTGCGGTGGGCACTGGCGTGACCGCGAGCAGCACAGACGAGGGCCGGCTCGCACAAACCCTAGAGGCTAGAACCTCGGTGGCCTGGGGGGTGGGGGTGGGGGTGGGGGTGGGGGTGGGGTTAGCGGGCAGGGGGGGGGTTCAGAGGGGAAAGGGGTCAGAGGGGGCGGGAAGACTTTGAGGGGTGCGGGGTGCAGACTTACGCAGCGTTGTGGGCCCTCCCCCGCGCGGGGCCGCCGCGGCCCTTACCCTTGTGCAGGACGGCGTTGGCCGGCTTGTTCCCCGCCAGCGACTCCTTGGAGAGGTGCTGGTGGCTCTCGGCCAGGCACTCGGCCTCGGCGAAGCGGGCGTGGAGGGCCATGGCGGGGTGCGCCGGCTCCTGCGACAGGTTCAGGTAGGCCGCCCGCCGAAGCTGCTCCTCGATCACCAGCGCCTGCTCCAGGAGCTGCGGGGGGGGGGGGGGGGGCGTGGTGAGCACCTGAGCACCGGGGTGCGCGGAGGGAGGGGGCCCAGGGCGTCCGGCCCAGCGCTCCCGCCCGTGAGCCCAGCCTGACCCTGACCTGGCCCCGGCCCAACACAAGGTCCCGCTCCGCTCTCGGCCCCCAGCATGGCTGCCACTGTCACGGTGTCAACCTTCCCTCCAGACCTGGCTCCGCCTCCGCCCCAAGCCCCTGCTCAGCACCGTTCCTTCTGTCTCGGGTCCCCACCTTGAACCTCCGGGCCAGGAACTTATTTTTCATCTCCAGAAAATTCCCCTTATTGGCTTCGGTCTTAAACGGCTCATTGATAATGGCAAACTGAGCGTCGTTCTGGATGTCCTGCCACCGTGCGTAGCCGTGGCTGCGATGCGGGAAGGGCCGTCAAGGATTTTAACAGGGACGGGGCGCCCCGGGGGGCTCAGTCGGTTAGGCGGCCGACTTCAGCTCAGGTCACGGTCTCACGGTTTGTGGGTTTGAGCCCCACGTCGGGCTCTGTGCTGACAGCTCAGAGCCGGGAGCCTGCTTCTGATTCTGTCTCCCTCTCTCTCTCTGCCCCTCCCCCACTCGTGCCCGGTCTCTCTCTCTCTCAAAACTTTTTTAAAACACTTCTTCCTCTGGCCTGATCTCCCCAAAGTGTGACACAGCCCCCCTTCCCTGGACGGGGACTCTTCTGTCTCTGGAACCCAGCTCCCCAGGCTGGGAGAACGACGCTTTCCCTCCTGCGCGTGTCTAAGGATACAGGACGATCCCGGCCAGCAGCCAGTAGTCGTGTCTGCGGTGCCAGATCTCGTTGAGCCTCCCCGAGGAGATGGCTGCCCGCTCCTCGTTCTGCCACAGCGTGTGAAGCTCTGCGAGGCGGGCAGAAGAGAAAGACGGGGGGGGGGGTGTCGGGAGTCTGGGAAGCACAAGGAGCTCAGCAGCCGGGCGGAGGGGAGGGGTGAGGACAGGGGGAGTGGACAGGGCCGTGAGGGGGAGCACATCCCAGTGAGGGGCAGGCGGCAGGGAGGACCCCCCACCTGTGAAGCCACCGTCTGCGATATTGAACATGAACCGAGGCTTCTCCGCCTTCTCCTCGCGCCGCCCGTTGGACCGTGGCTCGTCCCGAGGAGGCCCCGGTCGAAGCTCTCGGTCCCCTTTCACGTCCTCTGCTGGGGCAGAAGGGGCAGAGCTCACACCCCCGAAGGGGCTCCTCCCTCCCGTATGAGACGGGGCCCCGGAAGAGCACCCCTGCCCCAGGACCCCCGGCGTCTGGCCCCCCAGACTCCACCTCCCGACTCCCCTGGGGCCACAGATGCCCGGTCCCTCCACCCATTACCTCTCTTGCCCAAATCCCCCGTTTCCCCCTCCGGCCTCTCCCTGTGTTCCTGTCCATCCAACGGCTTCTCCTCCCCCCTCTCTCCTGGCGTTGGCTCTGTGGCTGTGGGAGGGGGAAGGGGGCAGCAAGGGAGGATGTCACCCTCGTCCCCGGACCCCGAAAAGGGAACTCCCACATTGTAAGCCCCTCATGAGCCCCAAGCCGGTAAACCCACCTGACTTCTCTCTGTCCCCCCGGTACCCAGGCTCGGGCTCCATTTCCCCTGGCATTCCGGGCACCTCTTCCTCTAGAGGAATCTTCCTTGGCTCCAGCCGCTCCCCAAGCGACGGGGCTGGGCTGGGGACATCAGCCTAGAAGACGACCACGGAGTCAGGAGCAAGCGGAGATCCCGGGCACCCGGCCTTCGCTCTCCGCCTCTGGGCCAGCCAGGCAGCCACGCACCTCCGTCTCCATCTTCTCCATCTTGCTGTTCTTCTCCGGCTTCTCCTCCTGGTTTTCCGCTTCGTCCTTCTCCAGAGGTGTCCTGACGCCATCCCCCTTCTCGCTCGGAGCTGGAGTAGCTGCAGGCGGGAAGCAGAAGCGCACGCTGTCTCCCATCCCTCTGTCTGCGGGGCAACGGCTCCCTGCCCACCTCCCTGCGTGCCGACCCCGTTACCAGGTTTCGAGGTGCAAGGGCTGTTTGTAGCAGAAGCCTCCGGGGTGGTGGGCGACGTCTTGGTTGGAGACGAGGCTCGGGAGGAGCGTTTCGAGTCGGCGCTGGGGTCGGGCATCAGCTCGGGCATCGACCAGCGCCCGTTGATGTGCTCGAACTCCTGCACCTGAGAGGGCGCGGGGGCCGTGGGGGCGGGGTCAGCTGCAGGCGCTGGACACACGGGGACGCTCGGCCCCGACCAGGTCCCCAGAATCCAGAACCTGGGGATGGCGGGGGGGGGAGGGGCACGGGGTCTAGATGGCTGGCTTGACTCTGGGGAAGGAGGCATGAGTACCTTCTTCTTGACGAGAGACATGACTCCAATTCGGGTCAACACTTGCTGGCGACTCAGACCCTCGCGAGGGACCCCGTCGGCAAAGGTTTCAGAGCCGTCTGCCCCGGGCTCGCAGAGATGGCGCATGAACAGAGACACGTAGGCCCTGGGGAGCGTGGGGTGGGATGCAGGTCAGGAGGGACACGAGCCAGCGAGGATGTCCCCATCATCTCCTGAGCCCTGAACTCCCCGGGTGCCTCCAGGGGTACCACCAGGGGCCGCTGCATCGCTCCATGAGCAGCCCTCCAGCCCCTCCCCCACCGCCTCCGTCCCTTCTCTTGTGTCTCCACGGTCCCTGTGGCCTTGGTGCGTCCTTCCCCCCGATGGCCCCATCAGTCAGCGCCTCATCCCGTCCACCAGCTCCCTCTCCACGTCCATGTGAGGCGAGGCCAGCCGGGGGCAAGGCTCCGGACTTAACCACCTGCCCCGTGGGGACGAGGCCGGGCCTCTCTGCTCTGGGCTCGGCTGAGGGGGGGTGGGGCAGGCTGAGCCCACGCCCCAGGAAACCGAGCCAGGAGACGCCGCGCACGAGCGGCAGGGAGCATGACGGTCAGTTGAGTAAGGTCACATCACGCGGCGGCCAGGAGGAAGGAACAGACACGCGCGCCCTCGTGTCCGGCTCCGCCCCGGGGGCCCCGCACTCACTTGAACTCCTTCTCGGTCTTGCCCCTGAGGTCCCGCACCAGCCACTGCGTGGTGAAGGCGTCCTGCGGGGGCATCCCCCAGCGCATCACGGCGTTGAGGAAGGCCTTCCGCTGCCGGGTGTTGAATCCCAGCACCTGAGGGGCGGGGCGAGCAGGCAGCGGGCGGTGAGTGTGTGGGGGTCACACTGCTCGGTCCTTCCCCTCAGGGACCCGCTCCCCGCTCCCGGCCTCATCCTCTCCTTGCGGAACAGGCGGGGGCTCAGCTCTCACCTCGATGTTGCCCCCGACTCGAGCCAGCAGGGGAGGGAGAGGCTTGTCCTTCTCGTTCCGGAGCTGCCTCTTGGACTGTCGACGCCCTGGGTGAGGGGTAGGGGTGACCCGGTTAGGGGGGCCCCCACCTCCTCCTCCTCAGCACCCCATGCCCACAAGACGCAGAGCCCGGGGAAGGCCTGGGGCACGTGGCACTTTGAGCCCCGCCAACCCAGCAGGCTGGGAGGCTGCCAGTCCCATGGGAAACGGGCGGCGGACACTCGATGCGAGCCAGATAACCCGTGGGCACGTAAAGCTTTCTCGATCTTTCTCTAGCCACCTAAGCCTGCGTGATCATGTGCGCCCGATGTTAACAGCAGACAGATCACGATACGTTGTCCTTTTAGCTGGTCTCCACAAAAGCACTTGTTTGTACAACAGCCGGGGATTTAACGGCTCCAGGCGTGAAACAGGAAGAGTTAGGGGGAAAATCAGGAAGACAGGAGCCACCTTCTGGACGCTCATCAAAATCTTCATCTTCCTCCTCGGATCCCACGGAGTATTCGGACTGGTTGTCTGCGGGGAGAGGGCACGGTGGTCGGTGATGGCTCCCGGGAGAAGCCCTTTCTGCCTGGAGGCCTCCCCTTCTCTGGCCCCGGGCCCCCTGGTGACACCAGGCGACTGCTGGACTCTGACTCTGGGGCCACAGGTCCCAAACCGTCCCACCACTCGCCTCATCCCTGCGCACGGCCCCTCTCCCCCCGGAGACTCCCGCACGCCCTGTGCCAGGCGAGGGCCCTGGATGCCCGCACGGGCCCGCTGCAGCCAGCAGGTGGCTGAGTCCGCCTGCAAACCCTTCCTAATCTCCTGCCCCTTCATGGCTCTCTAAATGTACCCCGGCCTCCAGGCTCCTCCCCGGCCCCTCCGTGGGGGGCGGTCCGCACCCTGGTCCTCCTGGGCCGCGTCGTTGTAGTTGACCTGCTTGCGGACCCGCTTGCCTTTGCCCAGATTGCGGGCCAGGTCCTCTTGCTGCTGCTCGTAGTGATGCCGCAGCAGCTTCTCCCAGTAGTCGGGGTCCACGTTCTCCTCCTGCTTGATGATCTCCCGTTCGATCTCCTCGATCTGAAGGGCAGCAGAGCGAACGCTGGCGGCCCCCCTCTTCGCCCACCCGGTGCTTGCGCAGCGACAGAGCCCCTGCTCCCCCCACTTCCTTGACTCTGCTTGAATATTCTGGGCGTCGCACACCTTCTTTACCTCTTACCTGCGATGTGCTTCTCCCCTGCTCCCACCTGCCTCCTTCCTGAGCCTCTCCCCCAGCGCCCTCTGTGTTTATCGGTACTTTCTTTGCCTAGGTTTTTCGCAAAGTCTGCTCTCGCCCGTTAGACCAAGAAGCTGTCTGAGATCGGCTACTGCCCTTTGCCGGGTGCGACACTGAGAGACCACGTCAAAGACCAGAGCGAAGAGGGACCCTCCTACTTCAAGGTCCCATTAGGGACTCTGCCCTGCAGAGGGGGCCCGGGCGACACAGCGTGTGGCCCCAGCCGCTCACCTTGTCCTCCTCCCGCACCACGTACTGCGCCACCTTGAAGGAGCTCAGATACTCGTTCATGTTCTGCACGTCGGTGTCCTCTGTCGCATCCTGGTTCCGGTCCAAGAGCCGCGCGATGGCCTCATTGTCGTAGTGAATCACGCTGCTGTCCTCCTCCTTGTTCTCGCCTGGGGGAGACCGGGAACGAGAGGGGACGCGGAGTCAGTCCCAACCAGAACCTCGGGCACAACCTGAGCAAAGGATCAGCGAAGAGCCTTCCAATCTGCTTCCTTTTCCCGGGAGCTCGAGCGGGAGAAGACCCTTTCACTGGGAGTCTAGAGACCTGCGTTGTTTTCAACCCTCCCCCCGGGCTGCACGGGGGAGCGTTTCTGGAAGGGTTTCAGAAGTGCGCCCGTGAGGACAGGGGCCTGCTCCCCGGAAGCCCCAGGAAAGGTTCTCACCCTCGTTCTCGTCCTTGAACAGCTCCTCGGTGCCGAACTTGAGGATGTCGTCCAGCTCCTGCTTGGACATGGAGCCCGCCTTGGAGCCCAGCCCGGGCCGCACCACCAGGTGTGTGAGCATCATCTTCCTCTTGGCCACTTGCGTGATGCGCTCTTCCACGGACGCCCGGGTCACAAACCGGTAAATCATCACTTTGTTGGCCTGGCCGATCCGGTGAGCGCGGCTGAAGGCCTGCAGGGGCGGGAGACGGTGGGGATGGACTGGGGTGGGGGGTAGCGGGCCCGCGCCGCGGCTCCCATGCTTGGGAAGGGAGGCTGGCGACACAGGCTCTTCTATTCCCGAGAGCCTCATTTCCGTCCCCAAAGCACAACACTCAGCCTAGAGCCCACGTCTCCTCGCTAACTGGCGCAGACTCCATCGGGAGGCGGGTTCCCACCTGGATGTCGTTATGGGGATTCCAGTCAGAGTCGAAGATGATGACAGTGTCGGCAGTGGCCAGATTGATGCCCAGGCCCCCGGCCCGGGTGGACAGAAGGAAGCAGAACTGCTGGGCGCCGGGAGCTGCGGAGGGAGGAGGAGATTAGCCAGCGGTTCTGTGCACCTGGCTCCCTGACTGCAGACAGCCGCGCCCCGCCGCTTGGAGGCGGGGGTGGCAAATTCCCGCCATGCCGGGAACCTAGGCACAGTTGGGTCGGGCCCCGCACGCACGGCGGGCACACGCCTCTCCCGCTCACCATTGAACCGATCGATGGCCTCCTGCCTCAGGGCCCCAGTGATGCCACCGTCGATGCGCTCATACTTGTAGCCTTCATAGTCTAAGAAGTCCTCTAGCAAGTCCAACATTTTGGTCATCTACGGCGAGAAGAGAGGACTGAGTGTGGAATGACGGGGCAGGGGGATGGGCTCCATCGCGGCCTCCCGCTGATGCTGCCTCCCCCCGCCCCCCCAGTCCCCTCTTCATGTTCTTTAAGCCCCACGTTGTCACACTCGCTGGACTCCGGATCCTGTCTCCTAAGGCAGAGGTTCTTTTCTGAGAGTCACCAAAGGGTTTTGGGGAAACCTGTGAACGCCTGGAAAATCTGTGCATAACTGTCCGGCCGTGCAGGTTTGCAGAGAGCAGACCTATCGCTTTCATCAGATCTGTAAGAGCTCTGGGCTCTCCTCTCCTGCCCCTGGGTGAGAAACAGTTCCGGTCCCAGGGAGGACCCTGAGCAGACAGACGCCCCCTCTGCCTTTCCCCATTTTCTCTAAAAGCAGCCAGCTGACGACTTCCCACAACCTCAGTCAAGAACGGGGACCAGAGGCCAAGAGGAACTCGGCCAGACCAGACACTCTCCAGGGTGTCATCTAAGGGACCGGCCTGAGGCCGACACAGTTACAGGCCGGCTCACCTGCGAGAAGATGAGCACGCGGTGTCCCTGCTCCTTCAGCTTTCGCAGCATCTTCTGCAGTAACATGAGCTTCCCCGATGCCTTAATAAGTGCTCCACCCTCGTAAGCCCCACTGGGCAGTTTGGGGGACTCCTGCAAAGGGGGAGGAGGGAGGGGAAGGTCACGGAACGCGTCCCCATGTTCTGTGCCCAGAGAGCCCGAAGCCCAGATCCGACCTCCTTGCCTTGCCCACTCCCGCTCCTCCCAGAAACCCCGTGCCACGTCCCCAGCCCCCCTCCAGCCCTGCCCTGTTCTCAGCGAGAGCTAGCGCGTGCGTCACCATAGCAGCCACAGGAAAGAGGTAGGGATGGTTGCAGCACTTCTTCAGGTCCATCATGATGTTGAGCAGCGACACCTGGTTCCCACCACCTCGTGAGTTCAAGGCCTCGAAGTTCCGAGTCAGGATGTACTTATAGTATTTCCTGTAGCCCGGGGGAGGGGCGCAGAAGACACACGACAGAGGAGGCAGTGATGAGGCCGCCCTGGGTCGTCACCTCCTGGAAAGCTGCCACCAGACCCCAGCCCCGAGTCCAGGCCAACCAGCTCTCAACTCACTTCTGCATGGGGCTCAGCTCCACCCTAACAATGAGCTCTGTCTTGGCTGGCATGTTCTTAAAGACATCAGCCTTGAGCCTCCGCAGCATGTGTGGCCCGAGCAAATCATGCAGTTTCTTAATCTGGTCTTCTTTGGATATGTCCGCAAACTCCTCCAGGAAGCCTTCCAGATTGCTAGTAGGAAGGAGGTAAGGAACTGAAAAGACCATCAAGTTCTCTGCCCTTGACCTCGGGCTCCATTCTTCACTTAAGACGAACCCTCCGCCCACTCAGGTGCCCAGCCCCTCCACTTCGGTCTCTGCAGACCCCCTGCTGAATCACTTACTTAAACCTCTCAGGGGTGAGGAAGTTCAGCAGATGGAAAAGCTCCTCCAGATTGTTCTGCAGTGGAGTCCCTGTCAGCAGCAACTTATGATCTATCTTGTAGCCATTGAGGACCCTGAAAAACTAGAAAGTGGGGCAAGGAAAGGCAAGAGAACGGGCCCATTAGTGGCAAGTGGTCGGACTGCGGTATCCACCTTTCCCTGTTCCCTTCAGGACGAGAGGCCCTGAATCCCTGGTCCGTTCCTCTCTCCCCACCAGAGGTCCCCGGACATCCCGCCTTCCGTGCTGCAGGAAGTCCAGAACTTTCCTTTTTAGAAGCAGAACAAGACTCTGAGACCTGAGTATCTCGCTCACCTTGGACTGGTTGTTCTTGAGCCGATGGGCTTCATCCACCACGAGGCAGGCCCAGCGGACGGAGCCGAGCGCCGCCTGGTCGATGGTGATCAGCTCGTAAGATGTCAGGAGCACGTGGAACTTCACCTGGGCCTCCCTCTGCCAACACAGCCACTGCCCACTCAGCTGCCACCCGACACCCAGGCGCCTGGACCTCCTCCCCCGTTCTTTACCCAGACACCCTATCCTGGCCGTGGCGGCCAAAGGGGACCCAGAGAGCCTGACCCCCAACTTGCACTGCAGGTGGGGATTGCCGAACGTGGCCCCCGAACTCTAGCCCGCGGCCAGTGCAGACGGAATGGCCCTGCTGTGTCTCCAGGACAGCAGGGCGGAGGCGTGAGGGCAGATGGAGAAGAGGAGGGAGGGTGCCGAGGAACGGGAATCGGGGCTGGGGCGGAGACGTGACAGATCTGAGGGCCTCAGAGAAGGCGCGGTCGAGGGGCCCACCTTCATCTTAAAAGCTTTCTTGCCACCTTTGATGGCGTTGTCTTCGAAGGAAAACTCGTTCTCCCGAATGATGGCCCGGCTGTCCTTGTCCCCCGTGTAGGTCACCACGTAGAACTTGGGCGCCCACATCTGGAACTCCCGCTCCCAGTTAATGATGGTGGAGAGTGGGGCGCTCACCAGGAAGGGACCCTTCGTGTGGCCCTAGGAGTCGAGGGTAGGAGGGACCGTTGGTCCGGGGTCGGGGATGTGACCCCGGGCCCCCGGCTGCCCTGTTCCTCCACTCCCCGCCCTTCCCCTCAGGAGCCTGGCGTCCCGCACCTCCTTATAGAGCGAGTAGAGGAAAACGATGGTCTGTATGGTCTTGCCCAGCCCCATCTCATCGGCCAGGATGGTGTCGGTGCCCTGCGCCCACGAGAAGCGCAGCCAGTTCAAGCCCTCCAGCTGGTACATGTGCAGTGTGCCGCCCGTGGCCGTGATAAACCGTGGCTGAGTCTCGTACTTCACCGTAGGCTGTGGAGGCAAGGAGTCCGGACGCTCGGGGGACGCTTGGGGCCCCTCTGGCCCCTGGTCTCCTCCATCCCCGCCCCAGCACCGACACCGAGATGGACCAGGACTCCCTCCGCTGGGCCCGAGCCCATAAACGTTCTAGTCTCCAGGGCCTCCCCCGCGTCCCTTAAAGCCAGGCCCCGGGAGGACCACGGAGGAGGCTGGCGGAGGGAGAGCC
This sequence comes from Hyaena hyaena, assembly GCF_003009895.1. Taxonomy (NCBI): domain Eukaryota; kingdom Metazoa; phylum Chordata; class Mammalia; order Carnivora; family Hyaenidae; genus Hyaena; species Hyaena hyaena. Next base: position 3,736,234 of record NW_024080689.1, read on the forward strand.
CTGCGTGCGGCTGCTTCTAGCTGCTTCCTCGCAAGCTGCCAGGATTCCCAGCCACGCCCGGAGCAAGGCTGGGCACTGCAGGGACAGCTACTGCTCAGAGAGCTCGCGGAAACCGGGAGGTCCCGTCCGTAGCCCCTGGGAAACTGTCCACAGCGTGGTTCTAGAAACGAGAACAGGCCGAGGAGGAGCACTCACGTCGTTAGTGGGGGAGCTGGGAGGCCCATCGCCCTGCAGCTCCTTCTTCTTCTTCTTGTACTTGCGGGGCTGGGCGGGGTCCTCCCCCATGATTAGTTCTCTGGGGACAGAGAGGGTCTGAGCGAGGCCTGCTCCTGGGGTCCTCCCCTCTCCTGAACCCTCTCCTGCTTCCCCTCAACCTGACTCTCGCAAGTTTCCTTTCTCCCAGGCTCTGCCCTCGCCCCTGGCGTAGCACCTCCAGAGCCAACGCCCCCCAGTCCCGAGCACCCTGTCCCCCGTTACTCAGGATCTTCCTCTGTTCCTCACGCCGCCTCCCTACCGGCCCCACCCCAGACGACCCCGCGCAGGCTCCCCCTGCCCCCGACTCCAGGCGGGGGGCCTGTCCCTACCGGACCTCCGCTCGCCCCGAGGGTCACCCTTCACGCCCCCGGCCCCGGATGCCCTCAAAGCACGGCGCGGCCCCCTCACCGGTGCCTCCAGTAGCTTTGCTTGTGGTCTTCATACTCGGGGATGCTCATCTCGTCCTCCTCCCAGGTGGACTGGTCGTACGGCAGGTCCCGCCACTTCACCAGGTAGTGGTAATTCCCCTTCTTATCCACACTGCGGGGCGGCCGGCCGGGAGGGGGGGCGGCCGGAGAACAAGAACATGGGCCCCGAGCACAAGGAAATCGTTAACAGAAGCCGTCGCCAGCCGACACACAGGCTCTGTTACCTAATCCTCAACAGCGGGGCGCCGCAGGGGAATTCGGAAGGGCTGGAAGCCACCGGAACCTTCTCCGCATGGCTTCTTAAAAATCAACTATCAGGGGCGCCAGGGTGGCTCAGTCGGTTAAGCGTCTGACTCTAGGTTTCGGCTCAAGCCATGATCTCACGGTTCGTGAGTTTAGACCCCGCGCTGGGCTCTGCGCTGACAGCTCGGAGCCTGCTTGGGACTCTCTCTCTCCCTCTCTTCCCCTCCCCAAATGTGCTCATGCGTGCTCTCAAAATAAGGGTTTAAAAAAAATTTTTTTAAATCAACCATCAAAAAAAATTTTTTTAAATCAACCATCAAAAAACATAACTGGGCTCCCACATCACTTGTTCACCCCATCAATACCAACTGAACACCTACTAAGCGCGAGATACCTTTCCAGGCAATGGGGATTCAGCATCGAGCAAAACATACAAGTCACCCTGTCGTCACAGACCTCACTTATTGCTGTGCACGGCGGCAACACGACAGATAAACATCTAGAATAACGCGGGGCGCCTGGGGGCTCAGGCGGTTACGTGTCTGACTTCGGCTCAGGTCACGATCTCACGGTTCGTGGGTTCAAGCCCCGCATCGGGCTCTGTGCTAATAGCTCGGAGCCTGAATCCTGCTTCAGACTCTGTATCTCCCTCTCTCTGACCCTCCCCCACTCACGCTGTCTCTCAAAAATAAATAAATGTAGTAAGAAAAAATTCAGAATACTAGGGGGTAACAAGTCCCGCGAGGAAGGTACTACTGCTACACGCTGCGGCCCGGCCAAACCACGTTTTCCACGTTTGCGTTTATGCCCCGACACCCAAACACGCGTGTCATTAGAGGTGGCGACAAAGGACTCGCGTCCGCCTGGACACTGCTCCTCATCTGTCCCGCTGAGGAAACAGGCCCACGGTTGGGGGGGTGGCGGGCCGCAGCAGGAGCCACCCCGTGGGAGCAGGCGTTCGGTTCCCGGACGAACGCAGGCCTCCCCGGGCCCCAGGCTCACCTGTGGTTGATGATGCGGTGGACGGTCATCCACTCGGGCTTGATGCCAAAGCGGTAGTACTTCTCCTCCATCTCCGCGTAGTGCGGGTCCTTCACCTTGCGCTTGTCGCTCTTCCCGTCGTCCTCGCCGGAGCCGTAGTCCAGCGGCGGGGGTTCGTCCATGTCGTTCTTCCGCTGGTAGTTCCGGTACATCACCAAGTGGAAGATTTCCAACTGATGGGGCACAGAGGACGGGGGGGGGGGACAGTCCCAGCATCCGAAGAGGACAGAGCGGGGGTGGGGGGACAGGGAAGGGCCCCAGAGGGAGCGGCCTGGGGAAGGGCCTGGGGGGGGGGGGCGAGATGCGCGGGAAGCCGAAGCGGGAGAATGGCCGGCGTGCAAGGCGCCACAGGCGGGGCCCGCGCGGGTGTGACGAGCACAGGACGCAGGGCACAGGCCGGCAAGGCCCAGGCGCTGGTGAAACGTGCTCCCGGGGACGGGAGAGCACGCTGAGGAGCCCTAGTTTTCTCGGAGGAGGAGAGCTCAGCGCGGCGGGCGTGGACGGGGCTGGAGAGCCAGAGGAGCGCCCGTGGACGTGAGCAGGACCAGAGGCCCGTGTGAGGGCGAGCCAGGCGCGTGTCCCCGAGGGGCGGCCAAGGGGGTGACCAGGGCGGAGACGAGGGGCCGCGTACCTGAAGCTCCTTGGCCCAGGAGCAGTGCCAGTAGGACAGTCCCACCCACTTGACAAAGAACTCTCGCTCGGAGCGGCCCTGGAGGGGGCGGGGGGGCGGGGCATCCGGGTTCCCATCCGCCTGCTGGGGCGCCGGCGCGGACACGGGGGGCTCCCCCCACCGCCAGTGCAGGATCTTCTGCACACGGCCCTTCAGCACGGGGCACTGGGGGGAGACACGCACGAGGAGGAAACAGAGGCAAACAGAGCCCATCGTTAGAGCAAGAGAATTGGGGGGGGGTCCCCCGGGGGGAGTCAAAGGGCAGGGGAGGGCAGGGGAGAGAGCGGGGCGTCGGGACCCCAGCGCGGGCGCACTCACTGTGCATCGGGGACACAGCCATTCACCGTTGGGGATGTCGGGCAGGGGCGGGTTCAGGCAGTGGATGTGGTAGGAGGAGACGCAGGCGTCGCAGCAGAGCAGCTCGCCGCCGTCCTTGCACACGCGGCAGTACTCCATGTGGTCGTCCTCCTCCTCCTTCTCGCCCTCCTCCTCCCCCTCCTCCTCGTACTCCTCCTCCTCCTCCTTGGCCTCCCACTGGACCCCCTCCTTCTCCTGGGAGCCCAGGGACAGACACAGAGACGGGCGGAAGGAAGGACGTGAGCAGCGGAGCAGAGGCGCAGAGGAGCGGGGCGGCCACGAAGGGCCCCGACGCGCCCGGCCCCGAGCAACCCAGGCGTCCGGGGCGGGAAGGAGGTGGGGGGGTGTCCCCGAGGGCCCCGCATACTCACGCAGTGGGGGCAGCTCCATTTGCCCTCAGGAGCGCGGTCAAGTTCAGGATCAAGGCAGACGAGGTGGTAGGCACGCGGGCAGGTGTCGCACAGGATGATCTCCCCGCCCTGCTGGCACACCTCACAGTAGTCCTGGTGGTCGGTCTCGTAGCCGTCGACCTCGTCGTCCCCGGCCACCGCAGGGCAGCCTAGGACTGCCGCGCGCACGGGTGGGGGTGGGGGGAGGCACAGGGTGCGGAGGAGGCGGGTGGGGGGAGAGAGAGAGAAGGGTTGAACAGAACGAACGGCACGAAGGCAGGCTGTCAAGACCACGCACGGTGATGGGGCGCCTGGGGCGCTCAGTGGGTTGAGCGCCGGACTTCGGCTCAGCTCATGATCTCGCGGTTCGAGGGTTCGAGTCCCGCGTCCGGCTGTGTGCTGACAGCTCAGAACCTGGAGCCTGTTTCAGGTTCTGTGTCTCCCTGTCTCTCTGGCCCTCCCCTGCTCACGCTGTCTCTCTCTCTCTCTCAGACATAAATAAAACGTTTAATTAAAAAAAAAAAAAAAAAAGACCACGCACGGTGAGTGCCCCTCACCCTTCTTCTTCTTCCTCCCCGGCCGGCCTCTCTTCAGCTTCTTGGTGCGGACAGGGCCGTCCGGCCGGCCCGAGGCGCTGTGCACGCTGCCGCTATCCAGGTCCGAATCCTCGGCCTCGGGTTCAGGGCCTTCGTCGCTCTGCAAGACATACTGCCCATAGCCCCGTGGTGGTCAGGGAGGCCGGCGCACGCCGCTGCCCGCCCCGGGCCTCTCGTCCTGTTCCGGCTCCCCTCACGGACCCCTGCGCCCGGACCCCCAGCCCTGGACGTGCCCCGCGCCCCCTGCCCCGATGCTTAGCAGACTTCTGGGGCCGCTCACCGAGCCTCCCTTCTTCCTCTTGACCCCCAGCAGCCCTAGCTTGATTTTGAGGGGTGCCATCTTCTTGCCCCGAAGCTTCTTGCGTCCGTCCGGCACTCGGGGGCTCTTACTCCGCCTTTTATGGCCTGGACCTGAACGAGGGGGGGGTGAGGGAGAGAGAGCAGAGGTCACGGCCGCCTGGAGGAACGGAGGCCGCAGGGGCCTCGGGTCTCCCTGCGGCCTCTTCCCGGAAAGCGTCTCTGCTGTGACAGCCGGGGCCAAGGGGACAGAAGAAAGCCGTCCGCTCCCATCGGAGCCCGCGCAGTGGGGACGGCGGGGTGACCGCGGTTCTAAGCGTCGAGCTTCTCACCTTTGCCCTCTTTGGTTTTGGCTCTTCGGATGGGTGGGGGCTGGGTATCCGCAGGAGGAGGTGCTGGAAGGGTGGGGGGTCCGCAAGGTGCTACGGGGGTGGCCGGCGAGACAGCAGCTGACACCTGCTCGGCCACAGCTGCGGCCGCCGCCGCCGCTGCTGCCGCCACGGCAGCCGCCGACCCCTTGAAGGGGTTGTTGGCACTGAACTCTCTCCACTTAGCCCCAAGGATGGTCATCATCTTAGACATCGGGATCTTGGGATTCTTCTTCGCGATCAGGGGCCTGGGAACACAGGAGCAGAGGACCCGGAACCTTCACAGATGGCCCGGGAACGCTGCCATTTCCCCTCATCGACCAAGCCCTTAACGAGCCAGCGCTGCTGGGTGGTGGAAATACAACCTGGTAGGAGCCAGGCCGCTTTAAAAGTAAACAAACGAGAAGCTTAAAAGAGAAAAAAAAATTTAAAAAAAAAAGGTACGAAAAAGGGAAAACCATAAACGCACAGAAGGTACCAAAGGATAAAAGAAACAAAAAAAAGCATCAGTAAAAATGCTCCAACTGCCTGAGAGTTCATAAAACCCTTCTTCACACTTTATGTCTCTTTTCATCCTCAAGATAATACCGTAGGGGCGCCTGGGCAGCTCAAGTCGGGTAAGCGCCCGACTTCGGCTCAGGTCCTGATCTCACCGCTCTGGAGTTCGAGCCCCATGTCCGGCTCTGTGCTGACGGCTCAGAGCCTGGAGCCTGCTTCAGATTCTGGGTCTCCCTCTCTCTGCCCCTCCCCTGCTCACGCTCTTTTTTTAAAATATTTTTTATTTCTAGGAGAGAGAGAGAGACAGCGTGAGCAGGGGAGGGTCAGAGAGAGAGGGAGTCACAGACTGAAACAGGCTCCAGGCTCTGAGCTGGCAGTCAGCACAGAGCCCGATGCGGGGCTCGAACCCACGAACCGCGAGATCATGACCTAAGCGAAAGTCGGACGCTTAAACCGACTAAGCCACCCAGGCGCCCCATCTGTCTCTCTCTTAAAAGCAAATAAACATTTAAAAAAATGTTTTAAAGATAACACTGCTTGTTGCTAAGATCCTCTGTTTTTCTAGTAAGTTCCATGGGCCCTGATGAATGGGTCCCGGCAGGTGCTCTGTGGTGGGGTATTAAAGCCTGGTGAGGACGCAGGTGATCCTGGCGATCACAAAAGCACTGTCCTAAGCAGTGAGGCAGGGGAGACACAGTACCTAGGAGGGCCACCCAGTACCACACACCCCCCGGGGGGCCAGGCCCTGAGTGCCCTGGGCCTTCCTTACCCCAGCAAATCCCCGCAAGACCCCTATGAGGGACCCGGTGGGACCATGCCTATCTTACAGACTCGGAAACTGAAGACTAAAGAAACTCGGCCCCAGATGGTGTCAGGACCTGCGCCCGCAGAGCAGGCCGCCTGCAGAGCACCGCACTATTTAAAGCGCCCGCTCCCCCAGCCAGCGATGCGCTCTCCGTGCTCCCGGGGGCCTGATGGAGGGCCGGAGGCCTTGATGACTGAGCAACGGAAATCGGGCCACACCGATGTTCTCTCTGAGCCTCGGTCTAAAGACGAGTGATTCGGAAAAACTGGGTCCGTCGGCCCTCACTGTGCTCAGTCACTAGAGTTGTCTCACCTAACACAGAATGACACCCCTCCACCCTGCCCCGTGAAGGGGTCCCCGCGTCCGCAAAGGTCTGGGACGTCTCTTGAGTTCCGTGTGTCGTTCTGTGTGTCTGTGCTGTGCGTTTCTCTGGGGAGCCTCTCCCCAACTCCAGAGGGGTGCCGGGCCTCCCCAGGTTAACGGGACCGGTCCCCAGGACTCGCCAGCCCGCACGCACCTCATGAACTGGCTGAAGGCTTTGTAGTTGGTGAGCGTGTGGTAATCCTCCTCGGAGAACACGTGCTCCACGTCCTCCAGGCCCCAGGTCAGCAGCAGGGTCGCCGACGACTTCTGTTCCACCTGCTGTGAGACGCGAAGTTTCTAGGAGTCTGCCCAGCCCCCACGCGCCTCCCCACCGACCCGCCAGCTAGCTCTGCAGCCTGTCCCCAGACAGCCTCTCTCCCCTGCACGCCCCTCCTTGGGGGACCCCACTCCCCAGGCCCGTCCCCCTCGCCGCCCTGAGTTCCACTCACCTTCTGCCCCCCGTCGCCCTCCCCCTTTTTCCGCCGCTTCGTCTTCTTCTCCTTTTTCTCTCTGTGCTTCCGTCTCCGTTTCCGGCCTGGGCCAGTTCCATATTCGCTGCCTCCGCTCTCTGACTTCTCCCGGTACTCATCTCGCTCGGAGCCAAATTCCTCCTCACTGTCCTAAGGGAGGGGAAGTAAAAATAACATTTCTCCAGGCCCACCACGTGCCAGCAACTGTTCTTAGCACACAACGCGCACCGTCTCTCTTTCCGTCTTCCAGACAGTTCCCTGGAGATAGTAACTCATCTATATTTATCCGCTTTTTTCTTTTTTGCGCAGATGAGGAAACTGAGGCACAGACAACTAAATGAGCCGCCGGGAAGACACAGAACTGCGGGGCTCCACAGCCTCTGCTCTCAACTGCTAGTCCTTCCTGCTAAGGCAAGTCCCGGGGCAGCTGGGCTCTCACTCGGTTGTAGCGACTGAGGCTAGTTAGGGACCCCCCCTCCCCAAGAGATCCACGCCAGCAAGCGCGGGGAGGGGGATCCAACCTCCCTGACTTCAGGATCCCCCCCCCCACCCTTGGGAATGGGGACCAGGGGAAAGGCCGGGTCTCCGGGGACGGGTCTGCTGGGCCCCGCGGGTCCTTGATACTTACAAGCTTCTTGCGCTTCCGGGGCTTCCCCGGCTTGTTCTCCTTCTGCTTCTTGGGTCCTCGTTTTCTCTTCTTCACGCCCAACGCCGAAGGCAGCAGCCGGAGATCATCCTTATCTTTGGAGCGGACAGCACGGGAAACCCTTGAGCCTCGGTCTCTCGGCCCCTGGCCCTCACCCTCCCTCCCTCACCTCGGCGGCTCCCAACTCTCCAGGAACTCGGCCATGAACTCCTCCAAACGCTCCAAACGTCACCGCAGCCCCGCGCTGCCTGCGCACACACAGTGTTTCGAGTACTCTGGGGCGCTTGGGTTCTGAATGGGAGGTCAGGGGTCAGCGGGGAAGAGCGGCCAAGCCACTCCCTCCTCTCCCCTCCTACTAACCAGGGAGCAGGCTCTAGGCCACGGGCTCTGACTGCGGCAGGTCCTTTCAGACGCCGCCAGGGCTCCTCCCGCGTTCCCCCTCGCTCAGCCAGCTGGCAGCCTGCCCAGGAACCGGGGAAGCCATGCCCAGCTGCTGGCCTGGCCTGACCCCAGCGCTTGGAGTGGGGAGACACAAGCTGGCAGCTCCCTAAGCCAGATGCTGAGGAGGGAGAGCCAAAGGTGGACACCTGGGCTCTCACACTCACACCCCGGGGCCGTCACATCCTCTCTGCCACGAGGGAGGCCTCTATTTATGTTTCCGCAGACGATCGCCAAGCCTCCTGTCACCCCAACAGAGCCCTGGAGGAAAAGCAGTCCTCGCCAGTCATTTTCACGTCTTGCCCACAGGACCGCAGCAGGACGCTCCTCCCTCACACCCTCAGGCTGCGGAAGTCCCCAGGACTCCCTGAACCTTCCTCCTCTCCCCAAGTGGCCTGGAACCCTCCCCCAAATCTATTTCGGTGTCCCGGCTCCCTTGGAGGGCTCAGGGGCCCGACCCTTTGTCCCCTGGTCTCACCCTTTGTCTCCACATTGAGTCCTGTTCACACAGAAGCCCAAGGGGGGGACCCAAACAAAGATAAGAGACAAAGACACCCCCGCGAGTGCGTTCTCCAGGCACAGACGCTGTGCTAGCTGGGTCCCTGGCTTCCCCCCCTCCCCAGACAGAGGTGGGGGCTTCCCTGATTGACCCCAGACCTTCTCCATGACCCCGGTGGGTCTGGGCAAGACACCCATGGCCCCCGAGCCTCCCCCCGCCCCCGCCACGGCGAGCACCAGCCTAACCAGCCAGACCTGTCCGGGCCGGGCAGCCGCAGCCCTGCGCGGGGGAAAGCCCGGCCGGCCCAGCACCTTGCTCTAGGACACGCAATCCTGCGCGGCGCCGGGCCCAGCGGAAATTTCGCCACAATTAACAGGGCTTCCACCGCCTCGGGATCCCCGCACCTCCTTCCTCCGTGTCACTGGTCCTCAACACTCCCGCATCCCGCGCCCCCCGGCTGCAGGAAGGCCCTCGAGGCCGGGGCTGGAGGGCGCCCGCGCAGGGGCCCCGGCCGTGAACCCGGCGTGCGGGCTGGGGCTGGAGGAGGAGGTCGCCGGGCCGCCGGGCCCCTGCGGCCGGCTCGCCCTAACCCCCCAGACGCGGGTTAATGTGAACATGGAAACGAGAGGCCGCCGGGGCGGTGGCGAGGGCAGGCCAACTGGCTCCGCATCAGGGAAGAGGCCCCGGGGCCGCCACCCGCCCCGCCGGGGGAGGGGGGGAGGGGGGGCACCTGCCCCGGGACCCCGCCGCGCGTTCACCGCACTCCCCGCCCCGGCAGGAGGCTCCCGGACTCGGGGTGGGGGGGGTCGGGGGGGGGAACGGCGGCGGCGGGGAGAGGCGGGGAGCATCGGCGAGGAGAGGAAAGGGAGGGCAATAAAGCAAATCCAAGTCCCAACCTCGGTCTCAGCAGCCACTCAATGCTGGCCCGGCGCCCAGACTCTCCCACACCCCGGCTCCGAGCCCGGGGAGCGGGCGGGGGCGGAGGGCGGCGCGCGGCGGGGGCGGGGCCAGGCGCGCCGGGGAGGCGGGAGGGGGGAGGCGGGAGGAGCCAGGCCCCGGGCCGCGCCTCCCGCCCGCCCCGCTCCCCTCCTAATCTCACCATCAATCTCTCACACATATATTTATTTTTTCTCAAATTCCCCTCCCTCCCCCACAACGCACCACCATAATAGGCCTGCTGCACATGCGTACTGCACGCAGGGGGTGGGTTTGTATTTTCAGACCTTTTGCAAAGAAACTACCAGAATTTTCCGCACCACCCACAATCATTCCCCACCCCCACCCCCACGGAATCACATCTATATATTATGTTATATTATTTCTCGAGACTTGCCAGAAGGGGGAGGGAGAAGAAATGAGTTTTGGGGCTTCCTGCTCCCTTCCCCCACCAACACGAGTGCTATTATTTTAGACGTTTAACAATGTAAGGAGCCGAGCGGGGGGGGAAGGGATAAAACTGGTCTTGGGTAAGAATGTAAAACAAAATGGTGAGAATCAAAGCAGAAGGAAAAACAATAGGCCTCGGATACGTCCAAAGTCATATTCTGGAAAAGGCTGAGGGGGGGTGGCCCGCACAAATTTCCTTCGAGGAGGCTTATTTTGCCCACGCTTCAGGCAGACAGAAATAACGAGCGGACTAAAAATATTTTCCCCAAAGTTTTGCCTCAGAAAGTCATCTGGGGGGGGGGGTGTGCATCTGGGTCACTCCTTGGACTCGGAGGGCTGGAGGGGGAGGGTAAGATGGCCCTGGGAGAGCCGGGAGGTGGGTTTTCATCGCAAATACAAATTTAAAAAAACAAAAACAAAAACAAAAAAACCCCCCACGACATTTGACGTTTCTCCTCGGCTGCTCAGAGAGCAGAGTGGAGGGAGGGCTAACACAAAGACCCACCTCGACCTCAGATTCTTTCAAGCTCCCCTCTCCCCTCCCCAAATCCGGGATCAAAGACCCCCAAATGCCACATTCCAAGTTCGCCGTACTTGGAATAGGTGAGAGCTGCCAGTGCCCTAACACAACCTGACACCCTTCCTTTCCCTCTTTTCAGCTCGTCTGCTGTGTCCCCGGCGCCCCCCATCCCGTGGTTCTCTATTCCTCTCCCCTCTTGCAAATCCCTGGGTTCCCTGGGATAACTTTCTAAAAACTTTTCCCTTTTTCAGACAAGCCTGGGGTGGGAAGAGGGTCCTGTTTCCATCAGACACGCAGTCCCCTGCTCCCCCCCCAAGAAGGCACCCCACACTCCCTCAAAGGTTGTCTCAACGGGAACAGTCCCTACAGAAGCCACACAGATCAATATGACAGTTTTGCAAAGAGCGTGATGTTAGTCGTCTTGAAGTTTGGTGCATTTGTGCCGCATGCCACCCAGGGGCCTGGGGGTGTGGATGTCCCCTTTCATCCCCAAGCAGAAGACGGGAACACCCTAAGGGTGCTCCCCTGTCCTCAAGAAGATTAGAAATGACTCCACTAGGAGGGTGGTCTGACTGGGGCCACTCCTGTTCCCCCCCCCCCCATGCGAAGCGGCAGCCTGTCCCCTCCACCACCGGTGGAAATGCCCAGAGCCTGCCGGGTGACTGGCCCGGGGGGAGAGGTGCCGAGTGCCGGTCAAGCCGCAGAACAGCTGGGTGGGCAGCTCATGCCCCCCAGCGTGATCAAGGTGCGGGTGGTTTCCGCGAGAGAGTGAGTGACAGTGAATAGCAGCCACGTGAGAGTCACAGCCGGGCAGCTCGGCCACCCCAGACTGCCGGGGTCACGCTGGGCACCCCCCCCCCCCCCC
>NW_024080689.1:3748729-3812390 GCF_003009895.1 Hyaena hyaena
CCTCCTCCTCCTCGGCGGCGGCGTCCTCCTCCTCCTCCCCACCGCCTCCCCCAGCCCCCCAAACCCCCGGGCCACCCCCCTCCGACCCCCCCTCGGGGCCGCCGGCTGACGAGGGGGGCCGAGCCACCCCCAAAAATTGTCTTGGAAAAAATTGAGAGACTTTCCCCCCCCCTCCCCTTCCTCCCAAGAGAACAAGAAAGGGGGATTAAAAAAATATATATATATAAAAGTTTTCGACTTCTCCCGGCCCCCCTCTCCGTGGCTTTAAATATATTTAAATTCTGAGGGGGGCGCTCAGAAATATTTCTCAGAGCTGAGGCACTAAGATGGCCGCCTTGAAATTATTTTTAAAACAACCCCCCCCAAGCACCGCCACCCCCTCCATGAAGAAAGGGAGAGGGGGGAAAAATCCCCTTTTAAAACAAAATGGCTGGCTTAATATTTCATTTTTCACCCCCCCCATTCTCCTCCCTGTTACACCCCCATCTCCAAGCCCTTACCCAGAAACCCACAAATTTCTCCCTTTTTTCATAACTGATTAGTGCACAGATTAATAGAGATATTTTCCTTGTGTACTGTGTGTGTGTGAGTGTGTGTGTGTGTGTGTGTGCGCGCGCGTTGGGGGGGCATGAAGGATTTCTGCATAAAACAAAAATGGCTGCTCCTTCTAACTCCCCCCCCATAAAAAATATTTGAGGGGGGGCATTAATCAGTACTCATGCTCAGTCTGACATCAGCATAAATTGTTAAAGGTTAACTAGTTAAATACTAGTCCAACTAGATTTAAATATTTTTCTTTTCTTTACTAGTCTCTTCCTCCCCACCTCCCTTCTCTTAAAGAAAAGCTTTTTTTTTTTTTTCTGAATACTTCAGAAGGGAGTGGTTTGATGTGAAGGGTTTTTTTTTTCCCCCTTCAGGCATTGAAAAGGAAAAGATGAAATATATGTTTATATATAACTGTGTTTCTGCATACCTCACTGAAGTCAAAACGCATTTAATTGTGTACGTATCTTTCAAGTGAGGAGCCGTACTGGATTTTTACCCCCCTTCCTTTTAAAAAAGTGATAGAAATCCTAGTGACTTTGGAGGGGGGAGAGATATGAATAGATACGATGATTGAGTTTTTTTTTTTTTTTCCTCCAAAGGAGTCCATGTTTGATTCGCCCCTTTGCCCAGCCTTTTCGGTGATTTATAATTGTTGTAAATTTTATCTTCACTCTTTGCTGCTTTCCCTCGCCCTCCCCCTCCCCCAACTGCTTGACTCTAAAATTCGTCTGATTTTGGGAAACGAATTGAGGGGTGGGTAGAAGAGATTTTTCGGAGGAGGGGGAAAGAGTCCAGTCTGAGAATTGTGAAATTGTTTTCTCTCTTCTCGCGTGGCAGCGATGATCTCCGGCACTGGGTGAGGTGGAAGGAACCCAGGTACCCTGCCGCACAAAAGTACTGGGACTGAGCAAGAGAAAGAGGTAGGGGTCGCCCTCCCGTTGCTCTCTGACTCGGTTGGCCCAGGATTTCCCGCTGTACCCCAGTGTTCATCCGGAAAGTGGTTCCAGGGGGCGGGGGGGGCCGGTGGGAAGCTGAAAAGGAGGCCCCCACTGGATCAGAGAAGTCGTCCGACTTGCCCCTTGAGCGGTGCTAGCCAAAGGAGGCACAGTGATTACGGGGCACCCTTTCTGGTGCTTGGTGCTGGTCACCTTTCCAAACTCTACCTTCCTCCCGTTATTTGGATCTCACTTGGCCCCTTCTGTGAGTCCCACCCCAGCCCATGGGATGGAGGAAGAGTTTCTCTTGTGGGTTCTTTCTGTCCCCCCCCGGAACCCCCAGCAGCCCCCCCACACACACACACAGTGCTCAAGAGCATCTTCCGAAGGAGGGGTAGATCGGCGACAATGAAAGAGAATTCAGGACAGGGAATACTTCGGCTGTTTTTGCTAGGGAGGCCGAAATAGTCGTAATTGACACGCATCCCTCCCCCCCCCTTAACCCGGAAACACACACACACACACACACACACATACACACACACACACGAATGCACTAGATGGAGCATCAATTTCCAGCTTTCTCTGGGCCTGGCCTTTGGAATTCTCTCGGCTCGGCTCCTGGATCACCTCCGTGCCGAGTCTAGCCCCTGGCCCTCCTCTGTTCCATTTTGTTCCATCGCTTCCCTCGGCGTCTTTGCTCCCGTCCATCTGGGTGTCCCCCTCTTTCTGTGTGTGGGCCTCTGTGTGTGCGTGTGTCTGTGTTTTCTCTCCACGACTGACTCTCACGGCTCAGGCTCTGCCACCGCGAAGTGACTTCCCAGCCCTGTCTCGTGGCTGTTTACTTCTCTCTTCCCCGTGTGGGCCTGCCTCCCTCCTCTTTGTGGTCTGTGTGTGTGTGTGTGTGTGTGTGTGTGTCTGGGAAGAGTGTCCCCATGTGTACGTGGACAGCCCTGCACACCCTGTGCGCCGCAGTCCCTCTGCCTCGGTGCCCTCTCCCCCTGCGCCGAGCAGGTGTGAGTCCCTGTCCACACATCCGTCACTCTCTCATGTGCTGTGCATACGGATCTGTTCACACGCTCCGTTGTCCCGCTCTGCCTGCCTCCCCTGCTCTCTCTCCTCTCTTGTCCCCTCTGCTCTCCCTGCGTCCACCCGCCCCTCTACCTGCTCACTCCGGCCCTGGTGCCTGCCTGGCCGCCTGTCTGCTCCTCCGACTGGCTGGCAGACTCTTCCTCTCTCTGGTTGTCTGTCTGCTTCTCTGGCTGTTTGCCCACCACTCTCTCTCTCTCTCTCTCTGGCCATCTGTCTCCCCGCCTGCCTGTCTCTGTCACTTTTTTAGTCCTCGTCTCTTGGTTTGTCTACTTTCCAGGCCTTGCGATGGCTCCCTGTCCCGCTTTGCCTCTTATCTCCGACTTGTTCCCGTCTTGTTGATGCCTGTTACGTCTGTGACATTGTCTTCGCCTCCCTTTTGGTCTGTGCGCTTGCCGGGCTACCGCGCCCGCCTGCCGCCATGCCCCTGCTCAGTGCTCGTATCTTCTCGCTGTGGCCGCGTGGGATCCCAGCGTCCCGTCACTGGCAGTGGGCGATGGGCGCTCTGCCCCAGAGCTGTCGGCGAGCCCCGGCCCGAGGCCTTAGGCCTTCTTGCCATACCCCGCCCCCTCCAGCCCTACTTCCTCTCCCTGCTCGCCCTCCTGCGGGCCATCCCTTTCTCTACTTGGATTTCTGGTCCCTCAGATAGTCTGCCTGCCTCGGTCTTTCCTGCCGTTTTTCCAGCCTCGCCTGGTCTGTGAGCCTGGCTCTTGCTGTCCACGCCTCCACTCGCTTTTCCTTCTTCCTGTCACTCAACTTGTAAAATTTTTCTTTATTAATTTATGAAGTGTATTTCTTTCTGTTGAGAGAGCCAGTGAGCAGGGGAGGGGCAGAGACAGAAGGAGGGAGAGAATTCCAAGCAGGCTCCGAGCTGTCAGCACAGAGCCCGACGTGGGGCTTGAACCCACAAACCGGGAGATCATGACCTGAGCTGAAATCAAGAGTCAGACGCTTAACCGCCGGAGCCCCCCAGGTGGCCCTGCTTTTAAGGAGCTAGAACACACACGTAGAGAGTTTTTCAGGGGCTCAGTACCCTGCGGAGACTAAGCCTCCCCCCTGCCCCTCTCCCCCGGGCGCTGCTCCTCTCCCTGATGCTGACTTCTCCGCTCCTCGTTTCTTGGCCGTGGCTCCAGAGAAGGGTCTACACGTACATGAGTCCACTCGCTTTGGGCTGCGCTCCTTCCTCCTCCTCGCCCAGTGTTGCTGGACGCTTCCTTCTCTGTCCATCTGTCCGTTCGCTTCCCCCCTCCCCGGGCTGGCCATTTCTTGCTCCTTTTAGAATCTGCTCGCAGGCACCTGTCTTTTTGATGGACTGGTTGCTAGAAGCACGCTTTTCTAGAAGTCAAGCTGGGAAGGGCCCCCTTCCCGTGTCTGGGAGGGGGCGCGGCCCTGCCCCTCCCCCCGACTGTTGGTTAAGCGGGGATGGGGGGGGTGGGGAGCCAGGGAAGCGCCTGCAGGGGCCCCCGCACAGGTCCGGTCAGGAAGGAAGGAAGGAAGGACAGGCTCCGGCGCATGGAGGGAGACCTGCTCTGCCTTCCCCTCGAGCCTGTGCCACGTCTTCACAGGCACACGACTCTAGAACCTTCTAGGCCCAGCAGCACCTGGGGCCTCAGGCTGTTGACCTAGGCCCGGCCAGGGAGTCTGTCTCCCTCTAGTCTAAAACACCACTTCTCACGAAAACTTTTCTCCCTCTTCCCCCTTCCTGGGGCTCATCTCCCTCCCCTGCCGCCTCCCAGATGGTGGCGCTAACCCCTGGGGGGGGACAAAGCCCGGCTCCTGCCAGGCCCCTTGGGAAGGCCGCGCTGGGACTTTTGCTCAGGATGCCCGTTCTTCTGTGTCTGCCCTGTCACTGCCCGGACGCCGGGATTCAACCCGTTTGGCCTCTGCGCCCGCATCTCTCACCTCTTCCCTTCCCTCCATCTCTCACCTCTCTTTTTCTTGGTTCTGTCTTTCCTCCTGAGTGTCTGTCTCGGGCGGGCTGCATTCAGCCTCCTTCTGATTGGCTGCCCCCCGCCTCTTCCGTCTGATTGGCCTGTGTCCCTCCATCACCCCATCCGTCGCTGGGTTCGCCCTGTCCGCCCGCAGTAACGGGTGTGATGGGCCACAGAGCCCCGCGCGGCCCAGACGCCTCGTCCGCCTTCACTCTCGTTTTCCTCCTTTCTCGCCCTGCCTTCCCCACCCCTGCCGGCCTGCGGCTCCCCCCTGCCCCTCATCCTCCTTTCTCTCCTCGCCAGCCTGTCCGTCTGTCCCTACCTGTCTGTTGTGTCTGTCGCAGGCCTCGTTCCGTGCCTGCGTGTCTCGCGTCCCTGGGCCGCTCGCCAGTTTCAACGTGGACACGGCCTCCCTGCCTTTTCCTGTGTCCCTGCGCTTCCGGAAAGAAAACCCGAATACAAAATTAAAATACGCCACGAGCCATTAACCGGCAGAGGGGAGGGGTTTCTGTTTTTAATGAGAAGCCCAGTAAGGTGAGAACAAGGAACTTAGGCTTGCAGCCTGCGCAGCGCAAACCAGAAATTGGAGGCCGCCTCCCAGAGAAAGATCTAGAACATTGTAAGGGACTCCTAAGCCGTAAGGAGGTGATTTCTTTAAAGCCAAAGCAAGAAACTTACCAAAAGCAAGAGTTTCTAGTGGGTTTTTTTTTGTTGTGTTGTGTTGTTGTTGTTGTTTTGGTTCACAGAAAGTTATAAGCTCTTCTTCCAGAAAAACAGGGTAAACGCTGTACCTTTGAACTGTGCAGGTCCGCTTATATGTGGATTTTTTCTTTTCTCTTTAATATTTATTTTTGGAGTAGAGAGAGGGAGACAGAGTGTGAGTGGGGGAGGGGCAGAGAGAGAGGGAGACACAGAATCTGAAACAGGCTCCAGGCTCCGAGCTGTCAGCACAGAGCCCGACGCGGGGCTCGAACCCACGAACCGTGAGATCATGACCTGAGCCGAAGTCGGACGCCTAATGGACTGAGCCCCACCCAGGAGCCCCGACCCAAATCTGTTTTTGAAAGTTCAACCCTAGGCACAAAAACCCTTAGATACCATACGTCATCTTTCCGTTTCTGACGCCCGGTATCCGTCCTGCGCAGCGACAGCGTGTTGACGCTGTGAGTATTGACGCGGGGACTGACAGATGATTCGTCTTGTAAATGGACGACGTGAACTTACAGGATCGATCCAGGCAGCACGTGGCTGTAGACGTATTTTCCTTATGAGTTTCTTAATGCCATTTTATTTTCTCACGGCTTCACAGTGAGCACACAGGACAGAACACGGACAAAATACGATTAACCAACCGGTAGTGGTGGCGGCAAGGCTTCTGGTCAACCTAGGCTGTTAGTAGTTCGTCCCCGGGAGGCAGACGGCGTCCACGGATTTCCCCCTGCGCAGAGGGGCAGCGCCCCTGACCCTCGTGTTGCTCGAGGATCGGCTGACGTTTGCGAAGTACCACGCGGTTTCCGTGTTCCCAGCACCCTGAAATCCGTGGGCCCGGGGTTAAGCACAGACATAGGAAACCAGTGCCGTGATTGGTAGAGCCCGGGTGGGCGCTCGTGGAACGGGCAGGTTGGGGGGCTGAACTTGCCGTCTGTGACCTCCCGCTCAAGGAAGTGTTACGGAGAGTCCTAGCTGTCTTTTGAAATAGAGAGATTGGTGCTAATAATGAAAGTCACGGAAGTACTGACGATATCCTAGACTTAACTGCGAAATCTTGGAAAGAAGGTCTTCTAAACCGGTGGCTTCCAAATGGCTAAGTAAGGTTGCCAACTGCCCTTTGCGGAGACCTGGCCTTTGTTTTGAGATTATACATTTCTTTTTAAGTTTCTTTCTTTATTTTGAGAGAGAGACAGAGCATGACTAGGGGACGGGCAGAGAGAAAATCCTAAGCAGGCTCCGTACCATCGGCATGGAACCCAGTATGGTGCTCGATCCCATGAACGGTGAGATCACTACCTGAACTGAAACCAAGAGACAGATGCTCAACCGACTGAGCCACCCAGGCGCCCCTGGGATCTACACTTTTCATCTAACCTTTTGATTCCCCAAAGAAAGAAACTAAGATCATGTATCCTATTCATGATGTGCCTACGCTGTTACATGCATGCTATTTTCCTTTAAACCAACTCACTTTTAGGTTAAACAGATGTCCTTTAAAATTTTTGTTTATTATTATTTTTTTTAGTAATCTCTGTACCCAGCATGGACTCCCAATTCACAACCCCAAGATCATGAGTCACATGCTCTTCCAACTGAGCCAGCCAGGCGCCCCAAATATCCTTTAAAAAGTAAATTTCGTATTACTGAGAAATAATATTTATAAACCCTTAATTCGATGGGGTAATCACTTTCTAATTTACTTTAAAATACAAATAATTATTAAAATAAAAATCAGGGGCACCTGGGGGGCTCAGTCAGTTCAGCATCTGGCTTCGACTCAGGTCATGATCTCACGGTTCATGGGTTCAAGCCCCGCGTCAGGCTCTGCGCTGACCGCTCAGAACCTGGAGCCTGCCTTTGGATTCTGTGTCTCCCTCTCTTTCTGTCCCTCTCCTGCTCTTGCTGTCTCTCTCTCTCTCAGAAATAAATTTTGAAAAAATGTTTTAAAAATGTCTCAAATAAAATAAAAATCAATAAAAATAAAAGCATCTTGCCCACTACCAATGGTGTAGGCACCATATTTTAGGAAATACCACTTCCATCTAATTTTATTTGTACGGAAACTGGGGCCCAGATGTTGAAAAGAGTGCTAGGATCAAGTTGGTAGAGACAGAACCGAGGCTTGAGCCTCTATCTTCGCATTTCTAGTCTGGTATTCTTTCTACCACATATGAGACGAGACAACGTCTAAGCCAATGAGATGGCCTCGGGTTTTAAAGGAGCTGAGACGTGAAATTGCTGACCACGTACATAGCCTGCTACCTGCTACAGCTCCACCAGAGCTGCCAGTCGTCCATGTCGCCGTATCTGGTCCACCTTTAAGCTGCTGCTGCTGCTTTTCTTAAGTAATGTGTCTGCCCAACGTGGGGCTCGAACTCATGACCCTGACTACCGACTGAGCCACCTGGGTGCCCCTCCCACACACTGGGTGGCTCAGTCAGTTAAGCACCCGACTTTGGCTCAGGTCATGATCTCGCAGTCCGTGAGTTCGAGCCCCGCATAGGCTCTGTGCTGACAGCTCAGAGCCTGGATCCTGCTTCAGATTCTGTGCCTTCCTCTCTTTCTGTCCCTCCCCTGCTCATGTTCCCTCTCTCTCTCTCTCTCTCTCAAGACTAAATAAACATTTAAAAAAACAAAACAAAACACTTATTGGGGTATGAAGAGAAGAAAGGAAAGGTATAGAAGAGCATGTATATAATGATAGTATTGCATTGATGAAAGAAAAAAGTATGTAAATATCTGGGGAATATTCCTGGAAGAATATACGAGAAACTGTAGTAGTTACACTGGAAACCTTGTGTTTTCACTGTGCAGCCACCAAGATCTTGGTGGGAAGAGGGGGATCACTGAAGAGCTTTCGTGTGTGGTTGTATGTGAAGTAGGCCCCAAAAGATCACTCCGATTTGGAGGAGACGGGAGGCAGGAGGCAGTCTATGTTGACTGAGAAAGTACTTAGCAAGTAGTATGTTGACCCCATCAGGCTAGGGGGTAAATTCGTGGTAGAAAGTTCTAGTAGGTGTTGGTACCTCTTTAAAGGGTAAGAATGGTTAGCACATCAAGTGAAGAGTCGAGGCCAGAACCCGGGGGAACTCTGAAGAATGGGCGGGGGAGAAGAGAAGCCAAAGGAAGAAATAGAAGTTGTTGGAGTGGTAGGTGCACGAGATAGCGGTGCTGTGGAGCGAAGAGACAGCTTCTGGAAGGAAGCGCGACCAGTAACACCAGATGTTTCGTGGAGGGCAAGAAGACCGCCAACCGATCCTCAAAACATGAAGTTACCTTACGACCCAGCAATTTCAGCCCCGTGTACACGCAGGAGAATTGACGGTGTGTCCCCACCACAACCTGCATGTGAACCTTCATCGGACCATTGTCCGCCATGACCCCAAAGCGGAAACAACCCAGATGCCCATAAGCCAATGAATGGATAAGCCAAGGGGAGTACATCCACACAGGGAAATGCGAGCCAGCCATAGAAGGAGTGAAATGGGGGTAAACACGACAATATGGAAGAACTCAGATGACATCATGCTAAGTGCAAGAAACTAGATACGAAAAGCCACGTTGTATGATTCAAGTTACACGAAATGCCCGGAATAGATCAGTTCAGAGAGACAGGAGACAGACTCGTGATTGACCAGAGTTTGCGGGGAGCAGAAAGCAGGGAAATGACCGCCAATGGGTATGAGATTTCTTTTTGCACAGGATAAAAATGTTCTGGGATTATGTAGTGGTGACAGCCATGTAATCCTATAAACCTCATACCGAAAGCTGCTGACCTGTACGTTTTGAAATCATGAATTTTAGGGGCACCTGGTGGCTCAGTCGGTGAAGCGTCCAACTTGAGCTCAGGTCATGATCTCATAGTTTATGGGTTTGAGCCCCACATCAGGCTCTGTCCTGACAGCTGGGAGCCTGGAGCCTGCTTCAGATTCTGTCCCTCCCTCTGTCTCTCCGCCCCTCCCCGCTCTGAAAACATTAAAAAAATTTTTTTAAGAAATCATGATTTTTATGGGTGAATTTTTAGAAACCATTAAAGTGTTATTTATGGAGGGTTTTATTTCTAAATGTAAACATTTATTGTTGAGAACTATTTCGTAAGTTCAAAAGATGAGGCGAGGCTTTAAAAAATATGACTATTGTTATATTTACCAAATGAGATGATGGATACACATGTTCATTGTAATATTCTTTTTTCATTTTAATGGTTACTTTTGAGAGACAGAGCATGAGTCAGGGAAGGGCAGAGAGAGAGGGAGACACAGAATCCGAAACAGGCCCCAGGCTCTGAGCTGTCAGCACAGAGGCCAACAAGGGGCTTGAACTCACGGACCTCAAGATCATGACCTGAGCCGAAGTCAGACGCTTAACCGACTGAGCCACCCAGGCGCCCCATTAAGTTTCAACTTAAATTCCAGGATACTGTGATGCTAGTTTCTGGTGTACAGTATGATGGTTCAACACTTAGTACATCACCTTGTGCTCATCAAGATCGCACTCCTGAAGCCCCATCACCTATTTCACACACACACACACACCCACGTCCCCATGGGAACCATGAGTGGGGTCTCTACAGTGAAGAGTGTGTTTCTTGGTTCGTCTCTTTTTCCCCTTTCCTCCTTTGTTTTTGGTTTTTAATTCCACGTATGAGTGAAATCATACAGTATTTGTCTTTCTCTGCCTGACCTATTTCGTTTAGCATTAATACTTTCTAGCTCCATCCATTTCATTGCCAATGGGAAGATTTCCTTCTTTTTTATGGCTGAGTAATATTCCAATGTATCTATACCACGTCTTCTTTACCTGTTCATCAGCCGGTGACCACATGGGCTGCTTCCATAATGTGGAATTTGGAACTATTATCTACTATAGATAATACTGTTACATAAACATCGGGGAATTGGATCCCTTTGAATTAGTATTTTCATAGCTCATGCTCTGTCTCTCTCTCTCTCTCTCTCAAAAATAAACATGAACAAAATGTAAATATATGTACATGTCCAGCACCGCAGAGGTTTCCAGTGCCTTCCCAGTCCGTGCCTCTCCTAGAGAAAACTGCTGTTCTTCTGTCCTGTCCTTTTTACCAACTGAAGATCTAACATCAGTTGCATGAAGCAATATAAAATCATACATGTGGTGTAGTCGTAGCCAGACAGGAAAGTACCAGGAGGAAGTGGTTAAGATGTTCACACCGGTTTCTGCTGAGTGATGGGAATAAGAGTGCTTTTGTTTTGCATCTTTACGCTTGTCTACCTGGAATTTTCTGTAAAGAACACATGTTCTGCAATGAAAAAGAAAACTAAGCTTAAAAAACTAACTTAAAAATATGTGGGAAGAGAGAGGATAGGAGACAGGATCAAATATTTGGTTACAACATTTGGTAATGGGGCGGATAAGCCTGGAAACCACACACGTAAAGGACTCTATTCCTTTCCCCCCAGGGATGATCGCAGGTCCCCCCGTGTCAGGTGACAAGCCCCGTCCAAGGCTCTATGGGCTGTAGAGCCCTGCACGCCGCTCTCTGGCTGCACCTGCTCGCCCTGACCCCTCCCCTCACTTGCTGCAGACTCACACGGCCTCAGCCCTGCCCCCGACTCCCCAGCCAGAGCCCTTTCTCTGCACTCCACGCTGGTGGAGGTGGCTCTGGACTTCCATCTTCGGAAATAACTGCACTCAAGTCCCCGCTTTGCCTACAACTCTCTGTCCCTCCGGCTCGTTTCTCTGCTGTTCTTGGACCCACAGGACACTCTAGTCCGTCCCTCACTGCGCTCCACCGGGTCCTCCCCGCCTTCCCTGAGCAGCGTAGAGTCCGCTGTCTGTCATCTCGGCCAGTGTCCTCTCCTGGGCCTCCCCCCGCGCACCTCTGACCGTGACCCTTACCCCCAGCGGGCAGAGTGCTGCTGAGATCACCACCCGTGCCCACCGGCGTCCCGGCCCGGAAATTCTCTTCCCCAGTCGCTTCCTTCCGGGTCTCCGTGGCAATTTTTCCAAACCTTCCTCACACTCCACCTTCCACTCCAGCAGGAGACCTCGGCTCTCCCCAGGAGATGGCTCATCGGAGAGCGCGCCCCCAGAACATGGGCACGAAGCCTACGTGTTTCCTGTGTCCCGTCTGCTTGACCACTTGCTTTCCAGATCCTCTGAAGCCACTTCCACCAGACGATCCACAGCCTCATTGCCGACAGAGAGGCTCTTTCTGAGTTCTTAACTCGCTATTCTCTTTGCTGACCTTCTGTGATCTCACATCTGTCTCTCCTTCGATTGCTGGCTTTTTTAAAAAAATTTTTTTAATGTTTGTTTATTTTGGAGAGAGAGACAGAGTGCGAGCAGGGGAGGGGCAGAGAGAGGGAGACACAGGATCCCAAGCAGGCTCCAGGCTCTGAGCCGGCAGCGCAGAGCCCAACACGGGGCTCGAACTCACAAACCACGAGATCTTGACCTGGGCCAAAGTCAGCTGCCTAACCGGCTGAGCCACCAGGCACCCCGTTTGGTGGCTTTTTAGGTAAATCCTGTCCCTTGTTCTTTGTCTTTCCCACAAATCATCTTTCTGTACTCCACTCCTTTTAAACCCGCTTTGATGACCACTGTGATGGAAACGGCATGGTCCTGTACGAAACAGCAAAACCCAAACGTCTCTTCCCTTTACACGCTGCCTTTTCACAAGTTCTTAGCACTTGTGCGTTGGCTGGCCGGCGAGAAATGCCGTGTAATGTCGAGCCCCGGCTGTGTGAGCCCTGACACCTTTCCCGGCCGTCTGTCTCTCAGACTATAGCTTTGTCACCCACGCTGGCTTCCTCCTGCCCCTGGGCCGGCTCGCGGGCCTTCGCGCCATCGAGCTCTCTGAATGAGAGTCATTTTAACTTTAGACGAAATTAGATACGATGAGTAAATTAAAATCGCCTGGGATTTTTTGGTTTTTGTTTTTAAGATTCTAGATCCCCCAACTGTGTAACTGCAAAAATGTATTCCGGAGCCAAGGAATGAAGTCCACCCCCGGCCCCATTAGAGTTTGAGCTTTGGGGTCAGGTAGCACCTCGTGTCCCAAGTTCTTCCATTCACTAAGTGGCCTGGGGACAAGCTACTTAGCCCTCGGGGCTCAGCTCCTTCGGGGTGTCCGCGCCTCCCTCACCTGCTTGTAGAGGATTTGATGAGCCAATCTGAGAAAGCTCTGGCTCGATGGCACTGGACAGTGGGGAGCTATTGTTCTAAACAGTCACGTTCCTGGCCATTTCTCACTTCCCAGAGGCTCACACAAGGTGACTGAAGGTGACAGGGCCAGCAACCTGCGGTACGAACAGCACCTTAAAATTTTTTTTAATGTTTTATTTATTTCTGAAAGAGAGAGAGACAGAGACGAGCATGAGCAGAGGAGGGGCAGAGAGAGGGAGACACAATCTGAAGCAGCTCCAGGCTCTGAGCTGTCAGCACAGAGCCCGACGCGGGGCTCGAACCCACGAATCGCGAGATCGTGACCTGATCCGAAGTCAGATGCTTAACCGACTGAGCCCCCTAGGCACCCCCAATGGCACCTTAAACGGAGGGAGCAAAGGGCTGTTCTAGGCTCTCGCTCCCGACAGCGGCCCTGCGCCCGCGCTCTCTCCCGCTTCCCGTACACACGCCCAGCTCGGGAGCCAGGACACAAACCCGGGTTATGGGACCCGGTTCTCGCCCTGGAGGCCCCAGCGCTTTTGTCGGGTTGCCTCCCCCCATGCGAGTCCCGGACACAGTCGCCCGTCCCCTCCGCTCGCCGGAGTCCCCTGGATGCCAACTGGTGCCAAATCTCCGGAAGGCCCACGGAGGCATGAGGTAGCGCAGACGGTGGCCGGCTCGAGGGGAGGGACAGACAACCAAAGACTCGGGGGCACCTGCCCCCCCCCCGCCTCCTGCCTCCGCTGCTCTGCTCTTGCGCTCAGCGCACCCTCACTGTTCACAGTCCACACCTCAAGAAATGGGACCTAAAGAAAGGAACGCACTTGGTGGGTGGCCACAGAGCCCACCTCTGGCCCGGCCTGACTCCGCCACATGCCACCATTTTGCCGCTTGCTCCGTCCGTGGACACTGAGGTCTCACCGCGGTCTCACCGTTCACCCCTCTGCCCGTCAGATGCTCTTTGGCCTCGACGGCGCCACCTTCCTCGGGTCCCTCCCACCGCTCTGGCTCTTCCTTCTGAGTCTCTTCCTGCCCCTCCCCGGCCCCCGGCTGCCATTCCTCGAGGTGGCTTCACCCCTCAATTCGGCAGCGGGGACTCTGCCGACAGTACCCAGGCCAAGCCCAGAGCTCTCTTCGGGCTGCGGTGCCACTCAGCCAGGAAGGTCGGGGACATCTGTGTCTGCGCCCCAGAGTCACCTCCCACACCAACCCGCCACGCACCACCTTCCTCCCCAGTCAGAGCCCCTTGTCCACCCGCGGACTCGCCATCTCTCCTGCCTCCGCCCTCTGGCCCAGACGTGCTCCCAGGGAGCTCCCGAGCCGCGCGCTTCCGCCCTCAGTCCACCTTCTCTGACCTCCACTGCCACTAATGGTCCTGGCCACCTCCGTGTCCCTCCTGGACCGCGGCAGAGGCGTGGGCTCCCATCTCCACTCTGGTCCCCTCGCATTCCCCCCCCCCAGTCCATTCTCTGGACATTGTAGGCAAGTCACCCCTTTATTTTTTTTTAATTTTTAAAAATGTTTTGTTTATCTTTGAGAGAGAGATAGAGACAGCATGCTCAGGGGAGGGTCAGAGAGAGAGGGAGACACAGAATCTGAAGCAGCTCCAGGCTCTGAGACGTCAGCACAGAGCCCGACGCGGGGCTCGAACCCACGAACCGTGAGATCATGACCTGAGCCGAAGTCGGACGCTTAACCGACTGAGCCCCCCAGGCGCCCCGGCAAGTCAACCCTTTAAAACGCAAGCCTGAGCGCAGCATTCTCCCTGGAAACCTTTAACCTTGCCGTGTATGCTCGGAGAGGTGAGTAGTGGCGGGTGTGAACGCTGACTCGGCACGCACACGGACCCAGGTTCACACAGCCTCACTCGACCTGCCGTGGCCTCAACACCCCCCCCCCCGCCCCGGCCTCCTGTCCCTCAGCTTCGCCTTCTGTTCCTGGGCTCCCCACACCCCTCCCCTCCCCGGCCTCCCCCCTTGGCTACCTCATCCGGGTCCTTCGGGTCTTGGCCGGACGAGAGGCCTCCCCAAAAACCCCCCCCCCCCGACTGGGCTGCGCTGTCCCCCGAGCCATTTCACAGTTAGCCCTTTCCCCCCACGTGTTCATACCGCCTGGGCTGAGCACCGAGCGAGGAGCTGCGTGTTTCGTGGCAAACAAGAGACGCGCTGCCTGCCCTCCTGGGGCTTAGAGTCCAAGAAGGGAGGGAGATGGACACGGAGCGGTGGGGGCAGCCTGAGGGCCTGCGGAAACATTTCCCGTCTTTTTCAAAAGCAAGCAAGCAGGCCTGCCGCACACGGAGGGATTGGGAGAGGCTTCCGGCAGGGACCGAGGGGCGGGAGCTGGCCGCACGTTGAGTGGAGGGTGGACCGGTCCATGGCGAGGGCGACAAGAGCGCTTGTGTGAGGGGGGGTGGGGGTCCTGAAACAGAAAGGCCAACTCGGGACACGAACCCGCAGCCGTAGGTCCCGCGGGGCCGCCTGGACAAAGGTAAGGGGTCCCCGCAAAATGGCCCCAGTGATGTCCCACATCCAACACGATCTTACTACGCGTAGCTTTGCCGCTCTTCCCTCTGAGAAGGGAGGCCTGGTGCCCGGCCCTGGGATTTGAGGCGAGGTCTTTAAACATTTTTTTTAATTTTTTTTTTTTTTTTAGAGACAGAGCATGAGCAGGGGAGGGGCAGAGAGAGAGGGGGAGACAATCTGAAGCAGGCTCCAGGCTCTGAGCCATCAACACAGAGCCCGATGCGATGCGGGGATTGAACTGGGGAACAGCGAGATCATGACCTGAGCTGAAGCCGGACGCCAGCCGGTTCTTACCGGGCGTCCGTACTCCCGGTGGGGGGCAGTGCTCCCCGCACAAGCCGTGGGCGTCAGTACAAAACTCTGGTCCCACCCTGCTGCCTCGCAGCTACGGGCCCCTGTGCAGCGCGCCTCCTACCCCGGGGATGTGCTCAAAGGTCAGATGTTTGCTTTGATGGAGACGCGAGCTCTTCCTTCCCCTTTCCTCCTCCCTGCCCACCGTGCAGGCTAGAAGCAGAGCAGCCGGCCGAGTCACTACCCCACAGACTTAGCACTTAAGAAAACTTTGCTCTTTTCAGTTAGGCCCCGGTAGTCGGGCTTCTGGGATTCGCAGCCAGATACGTTCTCCGTGAGGCGCTCGGGGAGAGGAAGATCTGCCGGTCCAGGCTGTCCGCTGAGCACAAGCGGATGGGGGCGCCTGGGTGCTTCCGGTGGTTAAGAGTCCGACTTCGGCCCGGGGTCATGATCTCACTGCTCAGGGGTTCAAGCCCCATGTGGGGCTCTGTGCCGACAGCCCAGAGCCCGGAGCCTGCTTGGGCGTCCGTGTCTCTCTCTCTCTCTCTCTCTGCCCCTCCCCTGCTCATGCTCTCTCTCTCTCTCTCTCAAATAGAAAATAAAACATAAATAAAGGGCGAGGGGACACTTCGGCGTCCTTCTTGCTCTACAGGAGGGCGGGCAGAACTCATGGGCACAGGTTACTGCCCGCATCTCTCGGGCTCTCCCCACACAGCGACAGCCGGCAAGTAGCAAGGGACAGACAGCCCGTTATCTGGGTCTGTTCAGCTCCTGAGGTCACACGTTTCAAACGGTAGGGACCACGTGTGCCGTTAATTCCTGAAGCAGGCAGGTACCGACTGCGCCCCTGCGCCGGCCACCACCTGGCATTGCAGGTACAGATGGATGATTATGTCAGGTGGAAGCTGGACACCGAGGTTCCCACTAAACAGCGCAAGCTCCCAAAAGGCAGGGGCTGGGCCGTCCCCGTGACACAGGGGCTGAATCCTAGCTCTGTCTCCACCGTCGCGTTGCTCATCTCCACCTCCTTTACCCCGGGCCCCACGTCAGCGACCTCCCTTCACATACTCGTTCACAGCTTTCTGATCGCTGTTTTTAAGTGTTTCCCTTATGCCTGGAAGACCCCGTCCTCGGGCGGCGCGCCTGCGTGTATTTTGAATGCCTCGTCTTTGACTTTCAAGTTCATTCAGGCTTCAGACCCTTGTCTGCTTTCTCTACGACCGAGACCTCCCTGTGCTCTTGCTGATCTATCAAAAGCTGGCTGTTCCCCCCAAATATCCGCGCACCACCACCGAGCGGTTCACCTAGGCTCGCTGTGCGGGCTGGGAGTCTTGGGCTCCTCCTGACATCACCACTGGGTGTTAGGGTCAAGCCTAAATGACAGACCCCCCCCCTCACTCAGCTCCGAGGTACATCCAGATCAGAATTTGGGACGGTAGTAAAACGTGTCGGACTGGCCACGGACTTAGCCCCAAGGGGTTAAAGCGTTAGGAATGGCTGCCGCGGGAACACAGGTGTAATGGATGAGGTAGAGCATGGGGACAGGTGGCTGGAATCCTGGGACCGCATGGTATTGTCGCCTTTGATATTTCACTTTAAATTATTGGGGGGGGGGATGTACTATCTCAGGGGCAGGGGGTTGGGCCATTTTGAGACTGATGGAAATTATCGCACCCTTCTCCAACATAATTCATATCTGAGCTTGCACGTGCTTACAAATACAAAAAAAAAAAAAAACCACACCCCACAATATTTAGAAACCACTTCTGCCCTTCTGGAGATCCGGGTTAAGAATCCACTTGTGATTTGCCAGGAGGGTGGAGACTTTCTATGCCACAATCTGCTCCTTCATCATGGACTGTTTTCATTTACCTTTTTGTGTGCGTGTCTTCTGTCCCGCTGAGCGGGCAGGGTCCCTGCGACGACATTCGTGTCTTTATTATCCTTGGTGATAGGCGCTTGTAGGGAGCAAGGCTTGTGGGAAATTCTTGCCCATCGAGGCCTTTGAGGTCGCTGGGGTCCACTGGGCACAGGCGGCTTTCCTTCCAGGAAAGGCGTCCCCCCCCCCCCCCCGGCGGCTTGGACCCCCCACTCATGTGCTATTTGCTTTCTGGATGTTAGGCCGAGGCCTTATTTACATATTCCTGCAACTATCCAGCCTCGGGTATTTAGAGAACCAGGTGGGGCCTCGTGAAAAGCTTTACTCGCGTCCACACTAAAGGCCGTACGCGTCAATAGACCCGTGTGCTGTCTTCTCTCTGACACGTGGGGTCCCGATTCCTTCGCAGCTCAGCGCTCCACGAGCGCACCCACCCCTGTAATCAGCACCCCGTCCTTGTGCTGCCCCGTCGGTTTTCCCTCTCCGCCTGCACTCCTTTCCTGGCGTGAGCTTGTGGAAAAAACCGAGAAGGGGAATGAACCTAAGGCTAAGAAAATAGTGGCGTGGTTTTAACTTCTTTTCTGATCCTTCCCTCCCGCCTATAAATTCCGGCGGGGCCGCCCTTCATTGTAACCTTTTCAGAACCTGCAGGGGTTTTCCCTCCCTTAGCCGCCCCGCCCCCGCCGCCGCAGGCGAGGACCGCCACCTGGTGGCCACTCGCGGGAATGACAGGCTTCCCCCAAATCGGTGAGAGGAAGGCCCCTGGCGCTCAGTCTTGCTTCCGAGGGAACAGGACGGAAGCCTCTGGATGGAGGCGGTCTCACCTGGCCTCCCCGGACGCAACATCCCGTCCACGAGTTCTTCTAGACGGATGAGGCCACTCAACATTTGAGGTCACTGCATCAGAATTTATTGAGCAGCGGGGCGCCTGGGTGGCTTAGTCGGTTAAGCATCCAACTTTCACTTGGGTCATGATCTCGCGGTTGGTGGGTTCGAGCCCCGCGTCGGGCTCTGTGCTGGCTGCCAGCTCAGAGCCTGGAGCCTAATTCAGAGTCTGTGTCTCCCTCTCTCTCTGACCCTCCCCTGCTCACGCTGTCTCTCTCTCTCTCCTAGAAATAAATAAAAAATATATATATATATATAAAAGAATTTATTGAGCAGCAACTGCGCGCCCAGCACTGGGAATACGTCGGCGAACAGAATGGACATACGTGATCTCTGCTCTCTAGCTGCCAGCCGGCCAGGGGCATCCTCGATTTTAAAATTTAGATGTAATAGGTACTCTGAAGTGTGTGGTGCTCAGAAATGATCTAACAGAGAGACTCGCTTTCAACACCAAGAAATCAGAGAAGCTCTCCCGAGGAAGAACCATTTGGGATTCAGCGGGTGGGAGATGGAAGGGTGTGCACGCAGAGGGAACAGCATGTGCGAGCACTCGGGCAGGACAGACATTTCATGGACTGGGAGACAGCCTGCACAGCCGGGACACAGGGGACCAAGGTGAGACCTGCAAGGTGGGCAGAGGCCGGTTTACACAGCGTCTTTGGACTTAGAGGGCTTTATTCCCAAAGCAGCCGGAAGCCACAGAAGACTCTGGAGGAGGAAAGTCAGAGGCCTCGGTTTGGTCTCCAGGGCGCACGCCGGCTGGTGTGTGGGGGCAGAAGCGGAGAGAGGACGGATTCCCGGGACACTTAGGAGAGTGTCCGGGGAGCACGGAGAGGGGCGGGTTCCCGGCAGGAGACACTGAGGTAGGAGCCAGAGGCAGAGCGGCGGGTGGGGGCCCCTCCCGGAGACACAGGCGCATGGACACATGCTTGGCTCAGGTTCTCGACTTGTGTTGGTTTAACTGAGCAAACAAGACGCACGTGAAGTCACCGCAGAGCGGCCCAAACATCAGAAAGATCCAGACACTAAGCGGCCCTCTCGCCTTAGTGAGTGGATGAAGCCCTCGGTCTCACGGGGGCTCAGAAGGGGCCGAGGCCGAACCTGTGTCCGCCTGTGGCCATGCCTCTCCTGCCAGCCCCTCAGAACACGCCTCGGCGGCCCCCTGCCTGGGCCCTGGCACCCCCGCCCCGGCACCCCTGCTGAGGTTGAAGAGGACACATCTGCCTCCCCGCCCCCCACGCTGGTTGTCCCTTGGTTACACGGGTTTTCTGACCTCATTAGCTCCTCTCTCCACACTACTGTTGAAAAGGTCACCAGTCTTCCTTTCCCTAAGGGGCGCGACCGCCAAGATTGCCTCCTTTATGTCCCCCTCCTGGCCCTTCCCCCACTCCAGTTTTCCCTGGGGCCGGCACACAGCTCCCTCCCTGCCTCTGGAAAGTCCGGAGAAAATTTTGCTGTGGGATCAACCAGGAAGTAGCCTCAATAGCTTCTGCTCAGGTGACAGCCTCCCCCCTGCCTCCCCTCCGCCCTCCCCCACTGCAGAACTTGGCTAACTCCCTTCCAAAGGCAGTAAAACAACAACCCACAGAAAGACAGCTGACCACACAGTAGGTCTCCAGGGTCCTGTGTGCAGCGAGCCTCGGACGGTGAGGTCCTCCCTCGAGCCTGTGTCCCGGCTACTAACTAGCGTGCCTTCGTGCTGCTAAATCACGCTGAGCTTAGGGACCCCCCCTCCACGTGCTAGACCCGGGATGCCACGGGATTCATCAATCACTTAACAAAGCCAAATGCGAGGGGATCTTTCTGAGCTTCAGAAGCCTTATGGTGATAGCGTCCCACTGACGAAGTCACATTAAACAGGGCACGCGAAGCACACAGCGTAAGAGCCAGCCTGAAGCAGCTGCTAACCGTTCGCTTCCTTTCTTCCCTTTGGGTTCTAACCTCCAGCTACTCTTTGGAAGGGAGAGAAGGCAGTTTTGTTTGGCCAGTGACTGACCACTTCCTGCTCCCGTCTGGGAAAGTCCTATCTTCCTGCAGCTCATTCCATTTCCATCACTGCCCCCAAAAGTCCGTCCATCCCTCATCCCCGTGGAGGACTTCTCTTCCTCTGACCATCAGGAAGTTCTGCCTGAGCTCTGCCCGTCCCCTTTACATCTCCATAATCCGAGATGCCGCACCTTCTGGATCATTCCTAGGAATCGGTTCATGTGCTTCTAGTAGGCTCCCCAACTTTCTAAGAGTATAGCATAGCGGGCCTGGGAAATGGGGGACTGTGTGCCTCAGAGAGATCGGGGCCACAGCCAGCTTCCAGAACGGAATGGAGCTCTGGATCCAGCGCCAGCACATGCACAGCTTTTTCCTACAGGACACAGAAGCGGCCAAACTCAAAATATGTCTTAGGTCTGCGTGAGTGTACATCTCCCTCCCTAGACTTCCGTGAGGTCATCGTTGAAGTAGAGCAGTATCGCGGGTGTGTAAAGTGCACCGTCCATCTTGAGATAGTCAAATTCTTCTTCCTCATTCCGGATCCCGTTCTCTTCCAGGGTATAATTCATGTTCAAGTTCTTCCCTTCATATTTCCACGTGTAGCTGGCAGCATGTGCGTTATAGGGGAGATAGCGGTGTAGGATTTCCCACATTGACTCCAGAGCCCCCACCTGCAGAACACGAAAGCACCCCCCCCAAATTCTGGATGCAACATACACACGGCCCCAAGCCAAGGCCAGGAGCCCCAAAGATGACAAAGCTGGGATCAGAGAGCCTCCCTTGGTAGTGTTTTCAGGCGGTTCACGGGGCCCCAGATAAATCATGCAGTGAATGGCCCCCAAGTTGTTACCGGTCTTTATGACAGCCACTTCTAACAAACAGATGGCCTTAAAGGGTCAGAGTCACTGCCTCCTCCTCCTCACCCCTACGAGTAGTACCTAATAAGAGAGTCTGCTTACAACCACCATCCTGAACGCAGCACTGTAAGAGCTTTGCAGGACACCGAGGTGCCTGAACTGCTACCCTGGGCTTCTGTACCCCGGGATCCCGCCACGCCTCCGACTGCCCACCCTGGAGGCCCCGCTGCCCCTGGAGGCAGAGGAAACGCTGCTCCCACGGGTCACGGAGAGAGCCAAAGGCCTGAAGATCTCCTTGGCGATTTGTTGGGGTTCCCCGTCCCCTCTGACCTGCCCCCAGGCACCAGTTTTCACCTCCAGCGTGTGCTCCTGCGATGTGAGCGTGTTAACGATGCGGATGGTCCGGGTCTTGGCGGACAGCCGCCCCACCTCATAACGCGACTCCCGCCACCAGGGCTTCCCGAAATCATTGGCCCAGTCGGAACGGGGCAGCTGCGGCGGGACGTGCAGAAAGCGGCCCCGGGGGGTGCGGTATCTCAGCGTGCCGGTCAGCGGGTCTATGTGCTTGCGGATCTTTAAAGCCGAGTTCGGGGGAGGGGCCTCGGGGCAGTCAGCCTCGCCGGCCCCCGCCCGCCCCCGCCGGCCCCACCCCGCTCTCCGGGGCCCCGCCCCCCGCCCCCCGCCCCGGGTTCCAGCCGAACTCACGTCTTTGGTCTTCGGGTCGAACCAGTGGCTGATGTCCTGGCCCGCGACTTCTATGATGGGTTTTAGCAGCAGGTCTCCTGGGAAGGAGCAGCTGCGGTCAACGCCAGCCACCCAAGAACCGGGCACCGCCCGCCCCCCACGTACGCCCTGGCCCTGAGCGTGGCCCCTACCCTTGTACTCGTGAGCCAACTGCGTCAGGTCGTACACATGTCCCAGGTAAGACACCCAGAGGTCCTCCGGCCGGTTGTGTTGGGCCACCTCCGCCGGCGTGAAATAGCGTCGCCGGAAAACCTCAAAGTCTGGCCCGGCCACGAGGCCCCGGCGCGGCGCGCCCCTCGCACTCTGCGCCGCCAGCATCTCCTGTTGCTTCGTCCCTCCTCAGCACGCTCTCACTCACTGCAGCTCTTCCCCCTGGCGAGCGCGTTTATGCGCTGACATGGAAACCATTGTCCCTCTCCGGCCACCGTCCACAGAGAGCAAACACGGCGCGGGCGAGGGGGCGGGGCGTGGACTGTGGGTGCTCACGGGAAACGTAGTCCGAATCTGGCTTTCAGGGGACCGAGCTGCGCGCTGAAGAGTTCCGGGCGAGAGCGGACGCCTTCGGTTTTCAGACTGGTCTGGGCTACACGGGATATTTAGGACTGCCTGTCTCGCGAGGTAGAAAAAACAAGGGCGGGTGGGGTGGAGTGCGGTTACGAAAAAAGGTATTCTCGCCGAATCCCAAAGTCCCTAAAGGCTGTGTCTGAAACTAAAGAGGTAAAACTCGCGATATGTTAAGACTTCGGCGCCACAGACCTCAGTGAGCCTCCGCGTCGGAGAAGAGAAGCTCGCGAGATCTCTGCAGTTGCCCCGGAGACGAAGAGGCGGAGGAGGAGAGGTGATCTCGCGAAAGAAAAGAGGTCGGGAGCACTCGCGAGATCTCAGAGCACCGGACCCGAAAGGAAGTTCAAGGGCCCGCAGGAGGCCCGGGGGCAAATGGCCGGGGCCGGACCGACCATGCTGCTACGAGAGGAGAACGGCTGTTGCAGCCGCCGCCAAAGCAGCTCCAGCGCCGGGGTTAGCGCGGGCTCGAGGGCTGGGATCGAGGGGCAGCCGGGGAGCAAGATGGGGGGACGGAGGGGGGAACTGCAGCTCCCGGCAGCCTCTGGGCTTGGCGTGAGCGCCCCGCGGGCTGTCGGGAGCTGTGGTTCCGCGGGTGGGCGGCGCAGGCTCAGCGCGTGTCCCGCCCCGCGCAGGACTCGGACGGGGAGCGCGACGACTCGCCGGCTGCGCGGGCCCGGCAGCAGCTGGAGGCGCTGCTCAACAAGACTATGCGCATTCGTATGACAGATGGACGGACCCTGGTCGGCTGCTTCCTGTGCACCGACCGCGACTGCAATGTCATCCTGGGCTCGGCGCAGGAGTTCCTCAAGCCGTCGGGTCAGTGCCCGGGGAACGCGGCGGAGCCTCGCCGCGAGGCACTAGCCCCCCTCCCGCCAGTGTGTGGCTGCACCCCACAGTTCTGGGGCTAGAAGGGGCGGGGCCGACGCTGGCCGGCTTCCCTGATGCTCTGACCCTTCTTTGCAGATTCTTTCTCTGCGGGGGAACCCCGTGTGCTGGGCCTGGCCATGGTACCCGGCCACCACATCGTTTCTATTGAGGTGCAGAGAGAGAGCCTGGCAGGGCCTCCCTATATCTGACCGCGATCGCGTTTGCTTTTCAGACCATTAAACCTGTAAACGAAGTGGCTCGTGTCCGAGTGTAGCGGAGATGTCGGGAGCGCTCTCAGCCCTCCTTCGCCCAGCCCTGGACGTCCAGCGGTGCCAAAGGTTCCCTGGAGTTCGGGGGTGGGGATGAGCTAAGGACCATCAGGCCCCAGGGTGGGCCCCTCCACCTTCCCTCCCACGCTGCTGCTCCAGAACTGGCTGGAGGGGGTGTCATCCTGCTCCGGAAGGCCCATTGTTTCCCTCTCCGGCCTGGCAACACCGAGTTCCTCCGAGCTGGGGTCAGAGAACGGGCTCGGTCCCCAAGGGGAGCAGGGCAGGCGACAGAGGCCGGGCCCTCTCCGCTCTTGATGGAGAGGTGACTTCAGGGTCAGGGACAGAGCGAGCTCTGGGGGTCTGGCCAGGAAGAGCGGGCTAATGCGATAAGGGAAGGCCGGGAGGCTGAAGGATGCGCTCCTGAGCCCCCGCCCCCCGCCCCCCGCTGTTTCCTGCTCCTGGGCACGGGGCAGGGGCGGTAGAAGCTGTGCCATCATCCCCCATTCACGGGATCCCAGCAACGCATTCAGTTCGTTAATTCTTTATTGATGTGGGGTCACTCCTTCCCTCTCGAAGCTCGCCCCCCAGCCCGCAGATACCAGAGGAGCTGCACCAGGAGAGGAGGACGCGAGGTTCGTCCGAATGGTGGGGGGCGGGGGGTGCGCAGGGTCCAGCCCAGAGTCCAGCCCAGATGTCTAGGATTCAGATGTAGGTAGTAGGAAAGTGGGTTTTCCGGGGCGTGGCGGATTTCCGCCAGCTTTGGGTCCGCAGATGCTCCGCTTCCCCCAGGGGATGTTGGGACCCGGCTTGGGCAGGGATGGGGAGCAGGGAAGGTCGGGAGACCGCCCCCCCCCCGCACCCAGGCTTCAAGTCCTTGGGGCGACCGGGAGCGGGGGCAGTCGTGAGGGTAGCTCCCGACCCGAGGGTCCTCAAACCCAGACCTTCCCTGATGCGGGGGCGGCCTGGGGCCCAGGGGAGGCCTGGGCGGGCCGCGGCTGCGGGGCGCGGCGGCGCCGGTAGAGGGCTCGGCTGTAGGGCACGAGGCAGTCGGCCAGGCGGAGGCGCAGGCAGAGGCGACGGTAGCTGGCCAGCGCGAGCACGAGCAGCGGCACGAGGAGCAGGAAGCCGGTGACCAGCAGGGCCGTGAAGCCCGGGTCCCGCAGGTGCGCCGTGCAAGGCGGTGCCTGGGAGCGCAGGAACTGGGGGGGGGGGGGGGGGGGGGGGGGGGGGGGGGGGGGGGGGGGGGGGCAGAAGCGGCGTCGGGCGGGCGCGAGCCGAGCGGCCCGGGCCCACGGACCCCACCGCCGCCTCCGGCACCGAGGCCCGGGGCACCCGCGCACCTCGGGGCGCACGCTCACCTGGGAGTGGCAGAGGAAGCCGAAGCCCAGCATGGTGACAGCGGGCAGCAGGATGGTCCCCAGCACGAGCGCCAGCAGGAGGAGGTTGAAGGCCGCTACCAGCAGATTCTGGGCCGTGACCAGCACGGCGCAGGCCCAGCAGTCCAGGGGGTCCCGGGGCTCCAGGCCGCCGCCGGCAGCCGCTCGCTGCGCCCCGGAGACATCCGCCATGGTCGGCCTGGCTCCCGCCCGCCTGGGCCGCGGCCCTTATAGCGCTCTTTCCTGCCCCTCCCCCGGCCCGGCCTCTCCCACCCCCACCCCCCCCCTTATCCTGGAATGCGGCTCCGGGATCGGGCGCCCCCCCACCCAGCCCCGACCGAGGAGGAGCGGACCGGCGCGCTGGACATTCCACAGGCGCCTCGGGGAGGGGCTCGCCCCGCCCCCCAGGTGCGCGCCCCGCCGGCCCCCCAGCACGGTATCCAAACCGGATGTTTTTCTCGGATTTTATTTTTAATATTAATATTCTCACACAAAAATCACCGAAAATAGGGGGAGGGTTGGGAAGACCCCTCTGCCCCTGGGGCAGAGAGACAGTGCAGTGCGAGGGGGCGGGACTGTAAACCCCCCACCCCTCCGCAGCCCCAGCGTGGGAGAAAAAAACCACCGACAGAACGAAAATAAAGCCCCAGAGAAACTCATCCCGGGGTGTCCCTGCCCCAGTGAGGCCCTGGCCCTGGGCTGGTTCACGCTTAAAAAGAAAAGGGGGAGGGGAGGGGAGGGGGGAGGGGAAGGTCCGTGTTTTTAAAGTTGGCCGGGGCTGGGAAGGACGGGGTTCCTTTTCCTCATAGTTCTTTCTTTAAAACTTTAAATTTTTTTTATTTATTTATTATTATTTTTTTACAAAATACCATTTCAGTTCCCACTTCTTCCCCTACAGTACAGGAGTCGCTCACCCTCAGGCGGGGTCGGGGTCGGGTCGGGAGTAGGGGCCTGGTCCGAGAAAGTGCAGGACGTCGGGGAGGGGAGCGGGTTTGAGCACCATGAGAACCCGGCTGGAGCCGCGGGCGGGCGGGCGGGCGGAGACGGACGGGCCGGGCCCGGACACACACTGGGGCGCGGGGAGAGCCCGGCGGCGGGCAGTCCCTGGAGGGGCGGGCGGGATGGCTTTGGGGGTGCGGGAGGTCGGGTTTTCCCAAAAATGAATAAATAGAGGTGAGTGGGACTGTTATAAATTAAAAACCAAAAAAAAACAAAAACAAAAAACAGAAACAACCAAGAACAAACAAACAAAAAAAAAAAAACCAGAAAATACAAATGATAACCAAGTGGATAAACAGAGACATGTACAGGGGGTCACAGCTAGCATTGGAAGTAAAAAAGGAGGTTCTGGGGGGAGGGGTAAAGCCCATAGAAAGAATCTCATTAAAAACCTCGGCTGCCGTAACGTCTATGTACAAACACGAGCCGCGAGCGTCTGCGCCGGGCGGGCGGGCGGGCGGCAGGCGTGAGGGAACCCGTATGTGACCCCCGCCGCCGCCGGAGCCTGGTCCTTGTGTCTGTTGCTAGAAAGGCCAAAGTCGGTGAGCGGGAGGCGCTGGCGGGCGAGGGGCTGCCAGCCCCCTCCCCCGTCTCCCATTTTTTTTCCTTTTTTCCTCTTATTTGTTAAAAAAAAAAACTTTTTTCTTAATAAATTAAGTGAGGGGGAGCTGCCAATGGGGCGGAAGGGCCGGGCCCGACACCCCCTTCCCGGCCAGAGGCGGGACCTAGGTCCAGCCCAGGCGTGTGCTGGTGGCCCCGCGGCGCCCTGCGGGCGGGCGGGGCGTCCGGCCTCATCGCGACGCGCTGGCGGGGGCCTGCGGGGGAGAAATCGGGCGCCGGGCTCAGGGGAGGGCGCGGGCCGGGCCCCGCCCCCGGCCCCCCGCCCCCCGCGCGCCGCCCCCGGCCCTCACCAGCGTGAAGGCGTCGTAGGCCTGCGCCAGCTCCTCGGTGCGGTACTGCTCCAGCACCACGACGCCCTGCAGGCCCGCGCTGCGCCGCCGCGCGCACGCCTCGCAGTGCACCAGGTACGTGTTGCGGCTGCCGTTCTCGCTGGTCACGAACAGGATGTTGAACACCTCCACCTGGGACGGGGCGCAGGGGAGGGGGCGCGGTCACGGCGGGCCGTGGGGGGGGGGGGCCGGGGGCCGGGGGCGCGCGGCGGGCCCACTCACGTCGCACTCGTTGCAGTAGTAGGCGGGCTCGTCCTTGACGCGGCCCTGGTAGGCGATCTTCTTCCCGGCCCGCACCAGGCTCTCGCGCTGCACCTGGCAGTGCTTCATGGACTGCAGGAGGCAGAACCTGCGCGGGGCGGGGAGGGGCCGTGAGGCCGGCGGGCGGGCGGCCAGGCGGGGTCACAGTCCCTGACCGGGGCGTCAATCACTGCGGACACGTGGCTCTTGTCTGTTTGGGCCGCCGGGAAAACCCAGGTCCGAGGCAGCGGGTACAGTGCAGGGCACGTGGTCCGGGGCAGAGGAGGAGGAAAACGGGGCGGATTCCGGCAGAAAGGTGACGAGCGGGACCAGCTCGGGTGGAGATGGGCTCCTTCCCACATGGGGCGCTTACTTGATCATCTTGAACAGGTCCGGGTCACTGATTTTGACCGTGCGAGCCACGTTCCAGGACACGTGAATCATGGGCACGATGGATTTGACGTTCTTCACCTCGTTCCACTCGTATCGTTCCAGGGCCAGCTGGTACTGATAGGCTGCGGGCCAGAGGGGGAAACAGAGGTGGCTCAAGGGACCGCGACCACGCCGGCCCCAGGCCCTCCCTTCCCCGGCCGCCCACGGGGCTCTCCCCCACCCCCCACGCACGGGCCCCGCCGTCTCACCGGTGAGGGGCCCCACGTTCCAGGCGATGTTGTTGCACCAGCCGGTGGCCTGCACCCAGTGCACGGTGCCCGCGTTAATCCACACCAGGTCTCCGGGGCGCTGCACGAAGCGGTACACGGGGATGTTGGAAGCATAGAGGTCATCCAGGATTGGCCACCAGGAACCAGTCAGGTAGTCCACGCCGTGCCTGCGCGGTGGCCACAGGGTCAGACGGAAGCCACAGGGATGGGGCGGGACTGGGGGCAGGGGAGGAGGTGTATGTGGCGGGGCCAGGGCGGCGCGTACCTGTCGCAGAAGGCGCTGATGGTCTCCCAGTAGTGCTCGTGCACCGCGAACCATTCGCAGTCGCCGGGGCCGATGTTGATGTTGACGGAGCAGAAGTTGTTGTTCTCCTGGTGGCCTGCAGGGGGCGACAGAGAACGGCGTGGCTGGCGGCAGCCCCGCCCGCGCTCCGCGACCAGTCCGCCCCCGGGCCCTCATTGGCTGGCGGAGCGGCAGCCCCGCCCCTCGCGCGCGCCCGGGCGGGCGGGGAGCGCACCTGGCGTTCGGCTGCCGGGAACCTTCATGTACAGCTGCACGGTGTTCATGCCCAGGATGGTGTGGCCCACGTGGCTCAGCATGTTGCCCGTGGAGGTGACCCGCATGAAGGCGGGCAGCTTCAGCAGCTCCTGCAGCTGCGGCTTCCACCTGCGGGGGCCAAGGTGCCGCAGGAGTGAGAGGGCGCCCCCGCCCCCCGCCGGCCCAGCAGCGCCCGCCCCCCGCCCCCCGCCCCCCGCCCCGTCCCAGCCGCACTAACCGCTTGGCGTCGGAAAGGTCGATGTTGGTGCCGAACTTAATGATGTGATGGTTCTTCGGGTCCGGCGCGCTGCTGCCGGGGCAAAGAGCACAGGTTGGGGGAGGCTCGCGGGCGAAGGGAAGGGCGCGCCCGGGGCGGACGACCGAGACCTACCTGGGGGGGGTTCCCGTGGTGCTGTCGGGCTCCTCGGACTCCTCGTCCTCGCTGTCCTTCTCCTCCTGCGGGGCCACAGCGGGGAGGCGGCCGAGGGTCAGCGCCCCAGCCCAGGCTCCCGCCGCAGCCCCCCCTGCCCCGCCCTGCCCGGCGGCCCCCCGCACCTGCAGGGACTCCTGGAAAGACGAGGCCTGGTACTGCGCGTACTTGGCGATGGTGGTGTGCGAGCGCGAGCTCTCGCAGGGCCAGATCTGCCGCGTGCCCGTCAGATCCCAGTTCTCGTCCGAAGGCTGCTGCACCTGCGTGCGCACCTCCACCGTGTGCTCGCCGCTCGCCTCCACCAGCGTCTTGGTGGAGAAGAGGCCCAAGTCTGCAAGGCAGGGCGGAGGGCAGGGAGTGAGGGCCGCCTTCCTCCCCAAGCCTCTCCCCCGCCCCGAAACTGCACTGCACGGAGCTCAGCCCCGCCCCACGCACGTGGAGCTGGGAAGGCTGCCCTCCCCGCCCCCCGCCAGGGCCACCCCCTTTCTCCCGCTGCTGCTCTGAGCTGGAGCACTTCCACCAGTCCTCAGGTGCCCTGCACCTGGCACTTAATAGGTGCTCAGCGAATGGGAGTTTATCATTGGGTCCAACGAGAGATTGAGTCTAGTACAAGCCTAGAATGCACTTCACGTTAACAGCGGAGGGAAGGAAAGATACACGGATAGAGAGAACGCTATGGGTACAGAGGAAAGACGACTGTGTTTTGCGTTTCTGCGTGGTTTCCATTTGGAGGTGTGTACCTCTGTTTGAAATTTGGCACAATAAAAAATATATTTTGCACAATAAAGCGCTAAAAAAAGAGCCTGGGGGCACCTGGGTGGTTCAATCGGTGAGTCATGATCTCACGGTCAAGGATCGAACCCCTCATTAGGCTGTGTGCTGAGCATGGAGCCCACGGGATTCTCTTTCTCCCTCTCTCTCTCTCTGCCCCTTTCCCACTCCCACTCTTCCTCTCCCCCCCTTCCTCGCAGTGTCTCTCAAAATAAACTTTAAAAAGTCCCCACACCATGGGCCAGTGGGAATTTTGTATTCTCATCCTAATCGATCAAGAAAACCCAAAGTGACCCTAACCAGGTCCTGAGATCCACCCCCTTCCCGTCTGCCCAGTGCTGGGGCCACGGCGGCGGGCAATGGGAAGAAAGCTCAAGGCCGCAAGTAGGGCCTGCGGAGGGAGAGCTCGTGAGAGCCGCAGTGGGGGGTCTGTAAGTGCAAGCAGGGGGGCCCTCAAAAGGGGGCCCCTCCACACCCTCCCCACATCCTCGGGCCCCTCCACACTCACTGAGCCGCAGGGAGCCCGCCAGGCCCCGGATCACGGTGATGGGATTTCGAGGGTCCGTGCAGAACTGCAGCAGCACAGGCGAGAAGGCGTCCCGTTTGCTCTCCAGCTGAGACAGGACAAGGAGGAGACGGGGTGAGAGCCCTGCCCCAGGCTCCGAGCCGCCCCCCCCACCCCCACCCCCGTCTCAGAACCCACCGCAGGGCTCACACTTACATAGATGCTGGGCGTGGGCGGGTTCAGTTTTTCCCGCGGCAGCTTCTCCTCAGTGTTGATCTTGGGTTTCACAGACTGGGCAGGGGAAAGGTAGGACTCTCGAAACTTCCCTTTCACCTTGGCATTCCTGTGGGGAGGACAGGCACAGGAGGGCAGGACTATCAGGGTCGGGGGGAGGGGAGCACCCCCGGGGCGGAGCAGAGGGGCGACCCCAGGGCACGCACTTGCTGGCGCGCACGACGTCGGCGGCGCAGTGGCTGATGGTGAGGTCCGCCATGCGCAGCCTCCGCTCTTCCACCTCGGACGCAATGAAGGTCTCCTTGTCCCCACTCTCAACCTTGATAAGCCGGATCTTCAGCTCCTTGGGGGGCCCTTCACTGAGCGAGCGCAGCTTTAACATGTCAGCCCGGCTGACACCTGGCGGCCCCGGCGCTTCCTCCCGAGCCTTCTTCCCGGGAACGGGAGCAGAGGGAGCCCCGGGCTGGGCAGGGGGCGCGGGGGCCGGTGGAGGGGCCGGAGCTGTGGGTGGCTTGGCCTTGGAGGCCCCACCCAGATCGGGCCGGACCTTCTCACGACCCTGGATCTCCTCGCTCTGCAGGTCCAGGTTGCCCAGCACCCGGCGGCTCTTTTCTTTGGGGGCCTTGGCCTTGGTCTTTGCCCTGCCCTCTCGGGGCCGCC
Source organism: Hyaena hyaena (assembly GCF_003009895.1). NCBI lineage: Eukaryota > Metazoa > Chordata > Mammalia > Carnivora > Hyaenidae > Hyaena > Hyaena hyaena. The sequence continues at coordinate 3,779,317 of NW_024080689.1, forward strand.
GACCCACACTGTCCTTGCAGGCCCGCCTGTGCCGCCGGTGCTCCTTCTGGTGCTCCTTCTGCCGCCGCTTGCCGCTGCCTGGCCCTGCCGCCGCCCCGCCGCTCTCCTCCCGGGCCTGGGCGGGGGGCAGCAGCCGCTCAGTCCCACTGTCCGCCGGGCCTGCCGTGTCCGCCGGGCCTGCCGTGTCCGCCGGGCCTGCGGGGTCGGCAGCGCTCCGGCCCACCCGCTCCACGAGGGTCTCACAAGCCCGACTGATCTCTTCTAGCACCTCAGACTCAGACCGAGCAGGGGGCAGAGGCAGGGGTGGGGGCGGCGGGGCGGGGGTCATGGGGCCCGGGGCCGGCTCTTCGCCCGCCCCGCGCTCCCGGGCCCAGGGCCCGCCTGAGGTAGAGAAGTGAGATGCCGAGGGGGCGGAGGGCTGCGGGGAGCCCTGGGCGCTAGGGGCCGCCGAGGCAGGCGGCGGGGCGGTAGCACCTGATGGGGGACCTGGGGAATACTGAGTGGCAGGCAAGGGCCCGGGCCGGGTGGCGACGGCTGCTCCAGTCCCCCGGTAACAGTACTTCTGTCCCTCCAGCACGGAGGCCAAGGACTTGAGCAGGCTGGCCGGGCTGGCCGGCGGGGGCAGCGGGGGCGGCGGGGGGGGCGGGGGCTGGGGCGGCGGAGGGAACTTGGCTAGAGGCGGCGGTGGCGGCAGGGCTGGTGGTGGCTTCTTCTCCTCTTCCTGGGTGGCGGCGGGGGCGGCGGGGGCGGCTGGGGCTGTGTCACTGGGGAACGGAGGCTGCAGAGATGAAAAGGGCTCCTTCAGGGGGGGCGGGGCGCCCACGCCGGCCTCCTGTTGTTGCTGCTCTTCCTCCTTGCGAATGGATTCGTCCAGCATCTTCATGATGTTGGCCAGCCCATCAGGGAGGATCTTGAACTCAGCTGGCTCCTCAAACTGGTCCTCCAGAGGGGTAGGGGGGAAGTCGAAGAGCCGCGGGCCTCGGGCAGGCAGCTCCCCAACCCTGGGCGGCACAGGCTGGGGGGCTTTATTCAAGGGGCCTGGGGAGGGCCCCGGCCCCACCTCGGGGGTCTTTGGGAAGGAGACCCTGGGCCGAGGGCTCTCCGGGCGCCTGAAGCTTCCTGAGGTATTTTGGTGGCAGGAGGAGGAGGAGGAGGAGGAGGAGGAGGGAGGAGCTGGAGGCAGGGCAAGAGTCAAGGGTGCGAGAGGTGGGTCCTGGGGGCTCAGATTCGGGCTGGGGGGCCGGGGAAGGGGGTCCAAACTTCTGGCCAGATAGGGAGGCGGGGGGAAGGGCACAGGCCCCGCGGGGCTGCTGCTGGTGGCTGGGGGAGTCGGAGGGGTGTGCGAATCCTGAGTGCCCACAGAAAAGCGGGGAGCCGGGGGCCCCAAGAAGCCCTCGCGGGAGGGGAGGGGCGGGGGGGGAGGGCGGGGGCGTCCCTCAGCCCCAAAGAAGAGCTCCTCCAAGATCTCCCCATCCTCTCGGGCTGCCCGGCAGGCCGGGCCCTTCAGCCAGGCAGGGGGGGGCGGGGGGCGCAAGAGGCGGGGACAGGGTGGCGGGGGCGGCGAGGGGGGGCCGGGCGGCAGGGACAGGTGAGGAGTGGCAGCGGGAGCCGCCAGGAACGGTTTCCGACTGCTGTGTGCCGAGGGCCCCAGGCGGCCTTGGTGAGAGGAGACGTCCAGCGCGGGAGTTTGGTAATGGTCGGCGCCGGGCTGCACGCAGGGGACAGGCGGTCAGCGGCTGCTGGGGGGGGGAGGGGGCACCGCCCGCCCGGCCCCCAGTCGGGAACTCACAATGCCTGGGCTCGGCTCCGCGGCCCGGAGACCGGTGGTGGTGTTGCTGCTGCTGCTGCTACTGCTGCTGCTGGTGGGGCCGGGGAGGCCGGGGGGCCGGGAAGGGGCGTAAGGCACGCAGGCGGTGGTTGCTGCTGGTGAAACGCTGGAGTCCATCCGCGACCTCTGAACTCTGCTCTCTCTAAGGTCACTTCCGGGGGGACGGGTGGCAGGCGGGCAGCCATGGCTCTCTGCTCCTGGGGGACGGGGGCCTGGGCCTGGGGGCGCGGCCGGGACCAGCCGGTGGCCAGGGGGGTGCGCGGCGTAGGCCGGAGCCGGATACGGATACGGGTGAGGCAGCGAGTGCCGCTGCTCCTGCGGGAGAGGCAGAGGACCACGGGTGAGGGGTGGGGGACGGGGGACTTGCGGTGAAGAGGCGAGCAGCAACCGACAGGGGCTCACCTGGCGCTCCGGGGGTGCTGAACCCTTGCGCTCGGGGCCCCAGACGTCCCCATGCAGGGTGCTCCACAGCCCTGGCTTGCTCAGCTGGAACGGAGGGCTAGTGGCGAGGCCAGGCAGGGGTGGGGGGGGCGGCGGCGGGGGTGGGGGGGGCGGCGGCGGGGGCAGGGGCGGCGGGGGCAGCGGCAGCCCCGGAGGGAGGCCGGTCTGGAAGAAGAGTGAGTGTGAGAACGGTGCCCCCAGTCCCCAGCCCCGCCCACGGTGGCCCCCAGCCTGCCGCCACACACACCTGCTCAGAGCCGCAGCCTCTCCTGCGCTTGCCCCCGGGGCTGAGGCCCTCGTCCCCTGAGGGGCCCGAGAGTGCCGCGGGAGGCACGGGCTGCACCACTGGGGGCTCAGCGGCTCGCTTCACGGGGGGACCGCCCCGCTTGGCCCCGTAATTCCGCTTGTGCTGAAAACAGAGCGAGGTGAGAGAATGGCACACGTGCAGGGCTGGCGGGGAGGGAGGGGGGGCCTCCTCCCCAGCCCACCGGCCCCCATCTCACCTCAAGGTGCAGCAAGTTCCACACTTGCTCCAGCGGGGGCAGGACCTTGGCTCGGTGCTGGCAGGAGCCGGCGTGAAAGTTCCAGAACTGGGCCTGGGGGGCAGAGGCACACATTAGGAGGAGGGCGCCTACCCGGAAAGCACAAACCCAGCCACCCCACCCCGGTCCTCCCGCATCCCACCTGCTGCAGTCGCCCGATGCGGGGCCCCAGCTCAGCCAGGCTCCCCCCATAGCGAAGGGCGCTGTGGTAGCAGCGAACGGCCTCCTCGCTGTCGTGCTCGGACTCGTACAGCTGCCCTAGCTGCTCCCACAGCCCCGGCTGGGCCGGCTCCCGGAGCAGCGCCTGCACACAGCCGTGCAGGGACTCCAGCTTCCCGTGGAGGGGTCTTGGGGCGGGCGTCCTGTGGGAAGGGGGCGCATGGGCCGGTCAAGCCTAGGGGCCCTCTTCTGAGGCCCCAGCCTTACCCCGCATCCGCAGCGCCTTTAAATCCGTACTCACCCTGGAGCATAATACGGTTTGTTGGGGTGTCCGGAGCTACTTCCATGTGAAGGGGGTAGGGGAGCAGAGAGGGGAGGCTGCCCAATGCTGGCAGAGCACCTAGAGACAGAAGGGGCCTATTAACAGGCAGCAAGGTGAAGCGGCCCTGCCCCCACCCAGGAACGAGGGGACAGAGAGACCCAGAGAAGGGAGCCGAGGACCACACCAGGGTCCAGAGATGGGCATAAACCCAGAGAGCGACCGGGAGTGGAGACGGGGAGAGGGGTGCCCCGCGTTCTCACCTGCCTCCAGGCAGCCATGCGCTACGAGGAGGGGGATGGGGCGGGCAGGAGCTCCAGGCCCCAGCACAGCTCAAGCCCCCGAGGGCAAAGGCTTCCCGTGCAGCGCGGGCCCCTGGAGGGTCCACTGCCCGATGCATCCAGCCTGAGTCACAGAGGAGAGATCAACATGCACATGGGGACACAGCCGGAGCCGGCAGCGTCCACACGGCCGCGCCAGCCCCGAGCTTTCCCTTACCAGGTCAGCAGTGGCCCCAGGAGCCCTGGAGATCGGGCACGGCCCCCTGCCCCAGCTCTCTGGGGCGACGGTCCCGCTCCAGCCGCTCTGACAGGAGTGCCCGCTGCCCCCAGACGGCAGCCCAGGGCCCTTCACAGCCAATTCTGCGGAGGGGAGGAGGACGAGGAGTGCCGTGAGCCGGCCAGCGCACAGCTGAGGCCCAGGGGCCGGGCCGGGCCGACATCTGCGCCGGGAGTCGGGCCTTGGCTTTCCCCGCGGGGAGGCCCACGCCGCCCAAGGAGCCCCCGGAGGCGCCGGGCCGAGGGGCAGGGGGCGGGACGGCCGGGCGGCGCGGGCTCGCCGCCGGGAGCCCCTGGGGCGGCCGGACGGCAGCGCCGCGGCGGCTTACCCGGCCTCCGTGGGAGCGTCCTCGCACGGCGTCGGCGAGCTCCTGAGATCCGGCCAATCACAGGGCTTCCTCTCTCCCCAGAAAGCCAATCATCACCCGTGTCTCCGCCTCAGTAACAGCCTGGCCGGGACCAATGAGAGTGAGGTTAGCCCGGCCGCGGCCGGGGAGGAGGGGCGCCGGAGCCGGTCAGACGGGCTCGGCCCGGGGTGACCCCCGGGTGACCCCGCGGCTCCTACCTAGGGTCCGCATCCCGGACCTGACACCCGGGCGGGCGGCGCAGGCAGGGCCCGGGGCCCCTGCGGGTGAAGGCGGCGCGTCGCACGCTCGGGCCGGCCTGGGGGACGGCGCCACCCGCGAGTCCCACGCACCCACAGAGCCGCCGGTAGCCCCGGCAGGACCGCCCGAAACGCCCCCGGCCCCGGCGCCCTGAGACCGACCGAAGGCGAACGGAGGCACAGCGCGGACAAAGGCGTCGCTCCCCTTCCTCACTTCACCTCGCCCCGTGCATCACCTCCCACCCCGAGTGTCCCCTGTGACTGCTGAGGGCTGGCCGGTCACGGCGACTTCGGTACCCAAATCCGCCCGCGCGGAGATCCGAGCGCTCCACCCCCACCCCCCCCACGCCTGACCCTGTCCCCAGCCACGGTCCGGGCCCCCAGCCTCATACCTAGTTCCCGGAGCTCCTCCACTTGCCCTGGCTCTCTAGGTCTTCAGGACCGACCGACCCCCCAAACCTAAATCTCCCTTTAATCCCCCAACTTCTGAGAAGTCGCGCACAGCGGTCCCTCTCGCGTGGCTCCCGTATCCTCTATGCCCTTCCCCGTCGGGGCCACGCGGTTCCCCACGGCCCACGTGGCCCCCGCCCCCCAAGGGAGGGGGGATTTCGGGGGTTGCCCGTGACGTGGCTACTTGCGCAGCGGAAGCGGCGTGTGTAAGTGTAAGGGGGGGGGGTCCTTCGGGAGGGAGGAGGGCGGGGCCCGACAGGCGGTGACATCACCCCTGTCCCACTCTCACCGCCCACTCCCTTAAAGAACCCAGAACCCGTTTCACTTCCTCCTTCGCGCCCCCCCACCCAGCCCCTTTCCGTCGGTGCCGCCTCGACCCACGGCGGGCGCAGCGCCCCCCTTCTGGGCACCTCCCCTTCGGCCCGTTTTTCCTTGTCGCCTCTCTGAGCCCAGGATCCCCGGCCCCGCGCCTCTTCCTCGCCTACCCCGCGTCCCCGCAGGTAGGGAGCCGGCTCCGCTCCCGGGATCGGTCCATTGAGAGTCTAGAGTACAAAGAGCTGCGAGAGGCGAGCGTGGAGTACAAAGCGGCGGAGGCGGGGCCAGCGCTCCAGCTGGAGCGAGCGCCGGGCAGGAAGCCGGGGGAGCGCGCGCGACGCGGGGCTGGGGGCGGCTGGAAAGTTCGCCTTCGCCGAGAGAAGCCTGCGCGGTGGGGAAATTTCCACCCAGCCCGCAAGGGCAGGCGGGTTTCTGGTGAAAACAGTCGTCTCTCCGCAGGGCAAGGTGGTCTGTTTACGTGCAAAGCGCCCGGACCCTACAGGTTGCGGCGCGCCGCTCCCCGCCCAGCCCGGGGCTCTGCGGACCCCGCGCGCCGCTCCAGCGGAGTCTCGGCGCGAACTCTCTCTGCTCACCGCACGGACTTTCGGTCAGTTGCCAAGCCCCGCGACGAGCAGAGCGCTTAACTGCGGTCTAAGGGCAGCCCCGGCCACAGTCCCCCCCACCCAGGTCCGGGACCACACACGGGGGACGGGGCGGGGGCGGGGGGCGGGGGACCGGGGGTCTGGGCACCCGGAGGGTCTGATCCCCGTTTGAGAAGCGGTGCCGAGGGCGCTGCCAGTTACCAGGAAATGCAGCTTCCCCTTCTGCGATGATGACACTTCCCCTCCACCACTTCCCCTTTCCCACGGGGAACTGACTCAGCTTTCCCCAAAGCACCGAGTCCCGTCCCTCCAGCCCCTTTCCACCTTTGTCCACAAACCCCCACGCCGGCACTCCGGGCACAGCAGCCCTCACTGGAGAACAAAAACTTCCTGTACACTAAACACACATTCACTCTCGCCACTCACTCCCGGATCCACCGGGACCCAGGCGCCCGACTCCCCATCCGCCCCCCGTACGAAGCCCTCCCTCGGGGTCTGATTCAGGCTTGGGGTGGGAGAGCGTGAGTCACTCACAAAACCTTCCCCTATTCCCACTGACTCAGCCCTCGCCTCCCTGCACACACACAGACACACAGTCAGAGGCAGACACAACTCAGCCCACACACCGCTCACCACCGGTCCCGCGGAATTTCCCCTCTCGTCTTCCCCCACGACGGCCCCTCCCCGCGCCCGCCAGCCTCGCCCCGCGCTCACACCTGTTCCCCCGGCGGCGCCGGCTCGCGGGCCACTCTCACCTCCACTCTCGCTTTGGGGCAGGAATAGCCCTCCCCGACTCCCGGTGTCCGTACTAGCCCAGGGCAGGGGACAACCACGGGCAGCAGGCACAAAGACAGACCCCCACAGACTCCCCGAAGGCAGGTGAGAGGAGGGCGCGCGCGGCCACAGCCAGGCTGGGAGGACGGTACACTTCGGGGGCAGACATTCCTTCCCAGCCTCTCCCGCCCGACCCACAGTCCCCGGGGCCGGCCGCCCAGAAAGGGTTAATTCTCCTCCTGCCGAGGCCACGCCCTCTCCATCCGGGCACTCCCGGCTGAGCCCAGCCCCGCCCCTTCCATCCGGGCTCTGGACTCGGGGACTTTAACCGACCCCCCTCCCCCGGAGCCCCGAGAGAGACCCACTCCATCAATCACACCCACTTAACCCTCTCCCGGCTCCAGGCCCGAGGAGCCCCGCCGGCCGCGCGGGACGCGGGGACAGGGGCCAGACGTGCGCACGCAGACTCACACGCCGGCCAAAGCCAAGAGCCCGCACACACGGTCTGCCCCCCGCACGCAGTCCGCGGCCGCGCCGAGGCGGGGCCGGGGCCGGCACCCCCGCCGCGTCCCGCTCCCCGCCGGGCCCCGTTCCGCCCGGTGGAAGCGAGGGGTTACAGGCTCGCTTCTTACCTGGGGGAGGGGGAGGCGGAGGGGAGGGCCGCCGGCCGGGGCGCCGCTGTGACTCAGCCACCCGGGCAGGCCGCCCGCTCGGGATTCCCTTCCCCAGCCTTCCCCCGCTGCCGGCCCCTCCCCGCCTCCCACCGAGGAGTGACAGTGCCGGCCCCGGCCCGCTATGTGTCACTACGAGCCTTGTGTCTGCCTCTGACTGGACCGCTGTGTTCACCAGGGTGTCTGACAAGGTCGGCTGTGTGTGGGGCGTCCCGCTGTCTGTCTCGGGGTGCACCTGCATAGCTGCTCATCTCGTCTCCGGCAGTGCCCGTGTCTGACGCGTTCCTGTCATTACGCCTGTCTACATGACTCTGAGGGGCTGTCTCTGTCTGTGTGTCTGCCCGGCTCCTGTCTCGGTCTTTTGTCTGGGTCTGCCTCTGCATCACTTGCGTGATCACGTGTGTCTCCGCACATGCCCTTCTGTATTTGCCTTCATGTTCCCGACCGGAGTCTGGGAAGCACTGGGGCAGGCTGACCCTGGCTCACTGCTCGCCCGGCTCCCTGCAACCCGGACGTCCTGCCGGATCAGTGATCCTTCTGCTGGAGTCAGATACTTGGGCGTCTGTCTGCCTTCAACCAGGTCCCGTCTTATTCCTCGACCTCCCGCCCCCCCCCCCATCCTCCAGGCTCCCTGCGGCTCCCATTATGATGATAATTGCCAGCATTTAGTGAATACCTGTCTTAAGCACTTGTCATACCTTTTTTAAAACTCCCTCCCCTACCCCAAATCTGAGGCAGGAAGTCCTTTTTTTTTTTTCTTTTACCCCATTTTACAGATGAGGACATTGAGGCTCAGAGAGGGTTAGGTGACTTGGTCAAGTTCACTCTGCAAGAGCGTGGAAGAGCTGGGCTTCTTCCCGGGGCCTCGTCCTTTCCACTCTTCCATCTGCCTCTGTCCTGGTCTCCCTCCCTTGGTTTTATGGGCACAGGCCATCTCCTGGGTCAGCCTGCCCTCCACCGCCCCCCTCAGGTTCTACCCCGCGTATCACTAGCGCCGCAAATGTGTCCTGTCCTCTAGAGCAGGTACGGGGAGGGGCCTGTGGAGCGGATCTGCAGCGTTCTTGGCAACGAAGACCATTCAGTTAACACATGCATTCAACACAATCCCACTGAGGCACCCCAATGTGCTAACGGTCTTGCCAAATCCAGATACACAGAAGAAAACAGTCCCACTCAAAAATTCAGTGAGTAGAGGCGAAGAGCGACACACAACTCAGAGAACTCAGGTCCCTGGCTTAGGTACCATCTTCTCTCCTACAGAGCCTCGGGCGGAGAACTGGCCGAAAGTGAGAATGAAACGGAAGAGAAGGAAGCCTTAGGGTGTCGGGTTGGGGAGGGGGGCAAAGGCTGAAATGCTGTAGCGCAACGGGGACAGAATGGAACAGACAGGGAGCAGGAAGGAAAGGCGAGATGCCATGACTGCCATGGCAACAGCAGGCTGTGGTGGCAGTGGCCTCCAGGATCTCCAAATCAATTTCCAATCACCACGCGCGACCCAGACAGTTCACCGACTCTTACGGGGCAGCCTCACCCCAAGGAAGATCCCCCTGGTTTATCTCACGTCTAGCCTCCAGCCTCGCCAACTCTAGTTTAATTCAATTCCATAAGCAACTGAGTTGTAGCACCGGTGGGGGAGATTTTTTGGTGGTAGTGGAAAGGCTGGTGAAACACAGGGCTGAACCACTCACAGGCAACAGAGGGGAGCTCCATAAACCAGGAAGGCTGAACCACTCAGGCACCACATGGTGGGGGGATGCTCAGAGTTGGACTGGACCATTCTGAGGGTCCAGATCATACCACTCTTCTTCAAGCATGTGGTCCAGAGTTGGACAGGTGGGGGTGGGGGTCGGGGGGGGGGGTGCCGCTCAGGGGCGGGACTTACCAGATGGGATTTGATGTGCCCTGTCTCATTGGAGCCAGTGCCCCAGCGGTGGGGTGCAGCAGACCACAGTGGGTGCGGTGGGTGGTACTACGGGGCTGGCATGGTGCCTGGGGGAACCTGAAAGAAAAAAGGCCAGTTAGAAGTGGGGTCTCCCAGGCTGGCGAATTTTCCTGTGCTCCCTGTCTTCTTACTGGGGAGAAGCAGCCTGGTGCTGGTGGTCAGATGGGATGGGAGAACCTGTTTCCATGGCAACCAGAAAAAGCCATCCCCAAAGTGGTCCTCCAGCCCTCCCCTTTAGGAAGCAGCTTTGCGGGGGGGAAGGGGTGCGTGCCACAGCACCCGTGGACGTCCCCGGTGGACACCCCATCCGTGATGCCCCTTCGGACTGAACTCTGCTGCTGAGAGTCCCTGGTCCCGGAGGAGCCCCCGGTTGTCCCTGATATCTGCACCCGAGTCGGCCTCAACCCTGGCCCCAGGCCTGCAGATCCTATGCCTTCAGCTCAGCCTCGTCCCCAACCTTATCAAGACACCAGTCAACCCCACCCTCTGGACTCTGCCCCCTCCTCCTCCCCCAGGCGGGTGCAGGCAGGTCTCCCCGAGCAGCTGGCCAGACTAGATGAACGGGCCCTGCAGGGAGGAGCCTTCCTCAAGGAGGGCTGACTCTGGGCCTGGGTCTGGAAGCAGCCTCTGCTGTGAGCCTCCCTTGCCTCCCACCCCTCAAGGCCATATCCTGTTTCCCCATCACCTCCTTCCTCTCTGTGGCCCAAGAAGGTGACAGAGGCCCAGTCCCTCCCCTCCCCACCTCTCCCTTCCCAGACAAAAAAGCTAGGTCTTCTAAGTCCAGGGTCAAGAGTCAGGTGTCCATGTGGGCTCTGACCTAAGTCTGGCCCTTATCTCACACTTACTCCTCAGAGACCTATGGCTGCTGCTTCCTGAGCCACACTTGTTTGCCCTTGAGGTCCCGACGCTGGCGTCCCCAGTCTAGTCCCCCCCCTGCCCGGCACACAGCCTTCCCCCTGCCCCAGAGACTCAGGCCTCCAGCCCCCAGCCTCCATGACGCAATGTGCTGCAAGCTGCCCGGGCTGCTGATGACATGGCCCCCAGGGAGGAGCCACTCCTGACCCAAGCGGGGGGCCCGGGGCAGGCCAGGTAGCGGCCGGCTGTGGGCCAGGGAGGCCGGGCAGGCAAAGAGCTTCTGCTACAGAAATGAAGCTTGAGGCTGGAACCTTCCAGGACAGGGATGTTGAGAATGTGGGACGAGAGAGCGTGCGTGTGCACCGTGTGCTGTGCCTGTGTGTGTGTGTGTGTGTGCGCGCGTGTGCGTGCGGTCTGTAGCGTTTGTGTATGTGGCTGTGTTGTAGGGGAAGGGGACGTGCTGGGAAGGGTCTAGCCCTGAGACAGAGGGGAGTGGCAGGCCTCGTGACAGACCAAAGAAGGAGTGGGGGGCAGCCAAGGAGGTCACCAGGGTGTGTATGGGGTGTCTGGACACCGGAGTGGGGGAGGGGCCCACAGCCATTTAAAGGGCCAGCCCCAGAGCTTTAATCCCTCACCAGCCCTGGCCCCAAGCCGGAGGCTGTAATTCATCTGTCCAACAGCTGGGGTGGGTGTGTGTGTTGGGGGGGGCATGTGGACGGGAAGGGGGAGCTGGGGGAGGGGCTGGGGCTTTCTTGTGAACAGAGCCAAACAACAAAAGGGAAGCTGAAGGGCCAGCTCCGGTGTGCCCCGGCCGGGCGGCTGACCTGCACCCCGGCCGGTGCTCCCCACCTGATGGCCGGCGGACTCCACAGCTGGGACTCAAGGACTCTGGGCCGAGGAGTCCGAGGACCCAAAGGTGGGGCCCAGGAGAAGGCCCAGGCTGAGTGCCCCCGCCCTGCCCCGCGAGCTGTCACCCCTCCTGGCGGGTCCCAGGCCTGGCAGGCCCCTCGGCAGATTCAGCCTCAGATGCCCTGCTCCCAGCGAAGCCTCCTCAGACGCGGCCTCCCGGCTCCCCCTCCCGCGGGCACAGGGTGGCAGCGGCCACACGGCGGCGGTCCCTTTAAATCATTACCACCCCTGATCGTGCGGACAAACCGAGGGCCCTGCCCCCCAGGCAGGAGGCTTGCCACCTCCCCCCCATGGGTCCCCAGAAATGTGAGGGCCATTTAAAGGGACAACGGAGAGGCGGTCGGGTCTCCAGCTGCCCCCACCCCCACCCCCCCACACACTCACAGCCCCTTTCCCCAGCGACACAGAGCCCCTTGCCCCTCCGGAGGGCCCCCCAAATTCCGGTTCTCTCCCCACCCCTAGAGACTGCTGGAAGGAGAAAGGGGGCCAGAGTTGGGGGGGCGGGGAGCCGGGGGAGCGAGGAAAGGACAGGGGCTGCCTCCTCACTCTGAGCCCCAGGGGACAGATCGCGAGGAAAGCAAAGCCAGGAGACGCGGCGAGACAGAGCCCCGAAAGGTGCCGCGGGCAGACCTGGGGCGCACAGGCTGTCGGGTGAGGGGCAGGGAGTCGGGCTGCACGAGACGGCGGCGCGGCCAGCGGGCGACAAGCCCAAGTAGGGGAGACGGAACCAGGAGGGCCGGAGGAAAACGGGGAGACAGAACCGGGGAAAGGGGTCAGCCGGGAGGGTGTGGAGGAATACCCGAGAAGGGAGGGCGAGCCAGGCCGGGGTTACCTGCTGGGTGTCTGTCCCCCGGCGGTGCCCCCGGAGTCCGGGTAGGGAGGGGGGGAGCAGCAGGGGGGGGAGTGGGGGCTGGGGGGGCGGGGGAGACGGTCCCTCCTCTGCCTCCTGGGCCTGCCCCGGCGCTCGCAGCCTCTGCCTCCCTCCCTCCTCCTCCCCGTCCCTGAGTCCCGGAGTCAAACAAAGAACTGTAGCAGGCTCTCCCCAACCCCCTCCCTCCTCCTCCTCCTCCTCCTCCTCCTCCTCCTCCACCTCCTCCTCCCCTCCCTCCCTCCCCACCAGCAGGCTCCCTCCTCCTCCCTTCCGGTCTCTTCCTTTAACTACCCGCCCCCCCCAGCCCCCAGCACTCGTCTCTCCCCACCCACCCACCCCAACCTTTTTACGCACCCCTCAGCCAAGCCCCGGCCCCGCAAAGAAAACTGTGGAGTCCCTTTGCAAAATTGAAAGGCTCCAGACAACACGGGAGGGGACTGGGGTCTTGCTTAAAAAATCAAGAACCACGATACAATTATTTTATTTTCACGGCCAGAGGAATAGTCTTAGCTGTTTCTTCTCCAAGAGGGGGAAAAAAAATAATCCTAAAGAAAGCAATACAAATCTGACTAAAGCCCTCATCAAATAAAGTGCACAAAGCAGCGGGAGCTAATCCCCAGGCCCCTCCCTCCCACCCGCCAAATTAAGGCCAACTCTCCACTCCTCCCGAACCAACTTCTAAGGTCCTGGCCGGCCTGAACCAGGCCTCACAACTACAATCACAAAAATCCTAACTATCACGACTTAACCACAATAATGAGCATTTTATAACAAGCGTTCATTCAGTATTTATTCTGCACCCGGCACTGTGCTAAGCGCTTTGCATAAATTATCTCATTGCCCCCCCAACTGCCTAGAAGGTATGTATTGATATTTAAATTTCCAGATGAGGAATATGAGGCTCAGGGAGGTTGTGACCTTTCCAAGTCCCGATAGCCACTAAGTGGCAGAGCCGGGAACAGAATCCGGGACAGACCTGACAGCCCAAGCTCTAAAGCACTTTAACAGAAAAACCGATTTTTTTCCTAAGATCGTGACCAAACCCGGGGACTCAACTCAGGAGGGAAGGGCAGTCATCACTATCACCCGGGTCCCCCTCCCTCAGGAAAGTGACCCACCCACCTACGCAGAAAAAAAGACCTGTACTTTGCAGTCTACCACCGTGTCCTGACCCTTCTCGGCACTGGTGGGTGTCACTAATTGCGATCCGAGACGGGCTGCTGTCCGCAGAACGCCCCAAACCACACACAGCTCTCCTCCTGGGAGTAGCTATCTGGCGACCACTCCCACTTCAACTCAAAATGGGGAGGGGGGCCAGAGGACACTTAGCCGTGCAGCAGGTGGGAAAGTAAAAAGAGTGCCGGGAGGCCCTTTCAAGGGGCGGAGGGGGCTGGGAAGGAAAGCTCTCCGGCCCGACCTGGGGAAAAGTGACCCCGGGTTCCCGGAGCCCAGCAAAGGGCCAAAGTCTTTGGGCCACACCACACCCGTGCCCCTCCCCCTCCCAAAACTCCATTCCAGGGTTTCCCACCTGCAGGCTGCTAAGGCCAGGGGAAGGGCGAGGGGGAAAAGATGGCACGGGGTTGGAACTGGACTCGGGGCAGAGGTTGGGGGGGAGGGGGAGGCGGAATGGAAAGGGGAGGAGGCCTCCGGCCTGGCCGCCGTCCCAGGGCACGTGCACTAGTGACATCATCCCAGGCCACCTCTAACACAGACCTTTGACCCCTAGGGGCGGAAAGGGGCCTTTGGCTAAGCTTCCTGGGAAAGAGCCTTAGGAATTCTGGGAACCCAAAAGGGAGAGGAGGGAAGGCACCCCCGGCGGCCTGCCTTTATCTCTTCTACCCCCCGTCCCGCTCCAGTCCCAGGGACTCGGGCTTCTCGGCTCCTCCTCCCCGCCTCCAGCCCTGACCTCCCAACCCACATTTCTGACGGAGTCCCGACACGCCTCTCGCAGATACTGTGCCTTCTGTCTCCCCGGCGAGATCTCAGGTGGGGGGCGGGAGGTGGCGGGCGGGGGCTCCGGGTCCCGCGGGGCTCCGTCTCCCATCTGCGGGATCCCCCGTGGCCCAGCCGGCCGCCAGCCGGAACCTGTCTGGGTCCCCAACTCTCCCGCCCCTCCCCGCGCCGTTCCAGGGCGGAGTCTGTGGAGTTGAAACCAGGACACGGCGAGAGGAAGAGTTATATAACCCGGAGAAGCCGAGAAGGACGACTGGAGCCCGGGACGCACGGCCCGAGAGGAGCCCGGGGAAGTGCCAGAGCACGAGGGCGAGCGGGGAAGACACGTTAGGGACGCGAAGGGCTTAGGGTGCATCAAAGAGGAGGAATTCACGCGACGAAGGGGCGTGGTGGCCCGGCGGGAGTCACCCGGGCCGGCCGGGGCTTCCCCGCAGCGCCCTCCCGCGCCGCCGGCAGCAGCTGAGCGCGAGCTACGGAAGCCTCGGGAAGGGGCGCAGACCCCCCGTTCCGCTCCCCCCGGGGAGGCAACCTAAGCCGGAGCCCGGGAAGGCGCCGGCGGAGCAGAAGGGGCCGGAAACCACAGCTCCGCCCAGCCCACCTGGGAGAGTGGGGCGCCAGCTGGGGGTCGGTTGGAAACAGGTAGCCCACCCCTCCCACGCAAGGCCGGGCAGAGACCCGGCGAGAGGGGACAGGCGGATCCAGACGCCCGGGTCCCGAGGGGCCGAGCAGCGCAGCCCGGGACTAGTTTGCAAACACACATTCAAACGCGGGGGGTTGGGGGCGGCGGCTGTGCGGCGAGCTGCGACTCGCCGCGCAGGCGCAGGGGGCTACCAGGGCGCGTGCGGAGGAGGGAGGGGGGTGGGCGCGAGCGTGTGGGAGTGCACGTGCGGGTCCCGAGCAGCTTCCCCCTCCCTTCCTCCTCCGCTCCCCCTCCCCTCTCCCTTTTCCTGTCGCTCCATAAAGCCTCCTCCACATTGGCTGCCAGGGCCCTGACGTCAAGGGCCTCCTCGGGAGCCGATTGGCCCGGAGCGTGAGCTCGGGAATCCGGCTCCAGAGGCTGGCTCTCGGGTTACTCCGGCAACGCGGCAAGCAACCCCGGGAGGGCGGCGGAGCGGCGCTCGGTGTGGCGCCTGGGCCCCGCCTCCCTCCGGACGACCGCCGAGCCCCCTTCTGCGGCGGCGCGGCTCGAGGCCTCCCCTCCGTCCTTCCCGGGCTCGTACTGTCCGGAGAACCAGGCGTCCGGCCCCGCAGCTGCCCCGCCCCCAGGTCACAGCCACAAGCCACAGCAGACAGGAAGCGAATCTGCGTTGCTTAGTGACCAAGCCGCGTGCCCCCTCCCCACTATTTACCCCAGCGCGGGGAGGTGGAGACGGGAGTCCAGCCCCCTCCCCAGCCTCTGCCCTTCGCCCTCCCTCCCACGATTTCCTGTGAGGGGCCGAGATGACAGGAAGTCAGACGCCCACCTCGGCCCACCTTTCTCTCTGGCCGGGCGGGGGTCTTCAGCCGCTCCGCCGGCCACATTCCCCCCACCTCGTTCCCGCAGCCCGGGCTGCGCGTCTCGCCCTCGCCATCTCGTGGCTGCGCTGGGAAGGTCCTCGCGGAGCAGGGCCCGAGCCGGCCGAGGGCGAGGAGCATCCGAGTCGGGTAGTAGGAACAAGGAGGGGGGGCGGCGGGGTGCGTGGGCGCGAACGCTCCCGCGGGGAGACTGGCTGCCGGCGCTCCTGGCGTGAGGGTCAAGGCCGAGGCGACGCACCTCACCGTGGGAGGAACTGGAGGGAGACCCGAAGTGGCCCCGGGACCGGAGACGCATCCCTGCTCGACCACACCCGACCTCAGAGGGCCATCGCCCTGGCCTCTCTGCGGACTCTGACCTTCAGTTCTGCCCTTCTGTTAGCGACTATCGCGCCTCGCCCCGACCTAGTGCTGCGGAGGGGAGTCCCGACCCCAGGGGGACTGCGAGCCCTCTCAAGCCCCTCTTGACCTCCGAACCCAAGGCTTCTGCCCGCCCGCCCGCTCTGCCCCCCACCCCGCCCTTCATTCTAGGGAACCCTGGTGTCCTGCGCCCCGATCTTCTTTCCAGAGCCTTTGCAGAGACCCAAACGTCCATTCCCAGCTCTTCAAGTCCGGAGACTCGGGCGTCCCGCCCCCCTGCGCGGAGATGGTTTCCCTTTTCCAGACGCCCCCGCGGCCCCCCGTTACCTGGTTCTGGGGTGTCCCAGGTGCTCAGGCTCCCCAAGGTCTCCCAGGGGGTCGAGCGGCCCCCCCCTCTCCCAGGCCGGGGCTGGGGGGGCCGCTCCGCCCCGTGGCGCAGTTGGATTTTCCAACACAAACACCGCCCCCCCCTGCGCCCCAGCCCCGCCCCCTTCTCATGGTCCCGCCTCTCCTCGAGCCGAAGTCCCCCCTCTCGAGCCCCGCCCCGCCTTCGGCTGTCCCGCTCGCCTCGGCGCACGTGCCGAACAGGACGCCCGGTGCCGGGCGCCGGGCGCCAGCTACCCGGCCCAGCCCCGGTCCCTGCCGGACGAACCCCTATTCCATTCGGATCACGCGCGTTTCCAAAATAAGCCCCGCCCCGCCCGCTCAAACCCAGCCCCGAGACTTAGCCACACCCGTTTTAGGCCCCACCGCCCTGCCCCCTCGTTCAAGGCCACACCTCCCGCTTCCCAAGCTCCTTTTCCCCGTCCAAAGCTGTCCCTCCGAGGGGTTCCCTTCCTCTGAAAGACCCGGGCTTCCTCTCTCCCCAAACCCCCACCACCCCATTGAGAGGCTTAAGGCTTGTGGTTGCGGGCGTTTTACTGCTCTGAGCTCCGATGCAATCCTTCCACCTTTATTAAAGGCTATCTCCAGGGTCACGCGGCACAGTCAGTCACGGTCAAGGCCAGAGTGAAGTCCAGCCCTAGTCCCAAGTGCATGATCAGTCTTGGCCTCCAGAGTCCCCGACCCTCCCTCAAGCGGGGAGGAAGACGAGGCCTCCTCAGCTGTCCAGGCTCATGAGTAGAGCGGTGCCCCTCTTGATCCAGTGATCGGATGTCATGGTCCCAGAGCGGAGGTCGATGCCAATGATGAAGGAGGCCCGGTCTGAGCTGCCCGCCCGGATGGGATAGTAATAGCAGGGACAGGAGTACGTGCCTGGAGGAGAGGAGAGGGGACGGGGTCAGAGCGCTGGGGCCTCTGGGGGAGCAGGAGCCGGGGTGGGGGAGGGGCGGAGCGGAGGACGGGGTGGGGGAGGCGGCTCTGGGGACGCCATCCTACCCTTGGCCGTTTTCTTGCGACTCTCTGCGGGCCTGAAGTGGATGGTGGGCATGAGGCAGACGAGCTGCATGGGGTCCGCCTCCACCAGGCAGGAGTTCTTCCGGTCCCAGCCGGCGCCTTCTAGGTACAGGCCCCGGACCCACACGCCGTCCTGGGAAGACACGGGGGCGGGGCCGGGGGGCGGGGAGGAGTGTGGACCCGGCCCGTGCGCCCCACGCCCGCCTCCGCTCTCCTCCCTTCTCAACCGGTCCTTTCCCAGCTGGGCTGAGAGCGCCCCCCTCCACCTGTCCCGCCCTCGCACGGAGCCCCGGGCACATCTGCCCCCACCTTGGGTGGATACACGAGGTTGCTGTCGTCCACGGTGGAAACAATAAACTCCCAAGAGAGGCTGTCCACCGAAATCTGGGGGGGGGGGGGGGGGGGGAGGCGAGAATAAGGGAGGACCCCTGACGCGGAGGGCAAGGCCTCGTCGCCGCACCCCCCCCCAATCACACTTGGCACGTGGCTCACGTTATTCTGGCGCGCGGAAGACTGCAGCACGGCCGTGAGGAAGCCGGTGGGGAAGGTGAAGCCCGACAGCCAGAAGAGGACGGGCGGCCGGGCCCGGCTGGCCCACAGCTCGAACTGCTCCACGCGGGTGGCCAGGTCCCGCGTCCACGACGCTAGTGGCTTTTGCGAGGGGTATGCCTGGGGGACGGGAGGCGGTGAGTGCCTAGGTGTGCGTTCACTCACGCGTTCAAATCTTTTATTTTTTTAAAGTTTTTTTTTAAATCTTTATTTTTGAGAGACAGAGACAGAGTGTGAACGGGGAAGGGCAAGGAGAGGGAGCCACAGAATCGGAAGCAGGCTCCGGGCTCTGAGCTGTCAGAGATCAT
The DNA here is from genome assembly GCF_003009895.1 of Hyaena hyaena. Taxonomy (NCBI): domain Eukaryota; kingdom Metazoa; phylum Chordata; class Mammalia; order Carnivora; family Hyaenidae; genus Hyaena; species Hyaena hyaena. The sequence continues at coordinate 3,797,233 of NW_024080689.1, forward strand.
GACCCCACGGGAAGTCGGAAGCCCAAGCAACCGAGCCACGCAGGCGCCCCCACGCATTCAAATCTACACTGGGCGCACTGGGCGCAGATAGGAGACGAGCTGTGGTGTCAGCCCGTCCCCCCTTACAGCGGGGCCAGGCTCTCTGCAAAAGCCCCCTCCCAGGAGAAAAGCATAAAGCGACCACTATGTAACCGTGGCAGTAACAGTGCGTTACCCAGTTATCATTAACGAAGCACCTACTAAGAGTTAACGCACAGGGAATCCTTGACGCGTCCCCGGAGGGGTGAGTAACCGCCCTAAGTCCCTGAGTTAATAGCTGCAAAGCCAGTCTGTGAATGGCGGGACCAGATTTCAAACTCGAATCTGTGTGGCTCCAAACCCCAGACTCCCTGGCTTTTGCTCCTAGAGCCAGGAGACCAGGGGAGCAGGGGCCAGAGGACTCAGTGTTGGAGTTGGGGACCAGCCGCTGTGGAACCTTGCCTTTCCCCAGAGCGGAGGGACGTGGGCGTCGAAGATGCAATTGAAAATCTCTTCCAGGCTCGTAGACATGACGATCAGGCCCTGGATGCCTTTTTCTAGATCTGTCAGTGACAACCTGAGCAGGGCAAGGCGGAAGCTTAGGGACGGGATGGGCCTGGCCCTCCCAGGTGGGGGACTGGGTGGGGGACGCGCCTTTCCTCTTGCCCCCCCCCCCCCACGTGCCACGGATTCCCTCTCCATCTTACAGGATGGTCTCCATAAGCTTGTTGTATCTCTGGATCTCCTGCAGAAGAACCACGTTGAGGGGGGAGGGGTCCATGGCCAGCAGTTTGCGGGTCCCCTCGTAGTCGATCATTTCAGGGATTTTCTGCTTCACGTCGGCAGCCAGCTCGAGGACCTGGCGGGCGGGGGCTCTGAGTGGGGGCCTCTGCTTCCTCGCCAGCCCTCCCACTGGGTGCCCCCCCCCTTACTTTCTCTTCCCGGCTCTGGCCTCCGGCGCTGACCGGTGTGATCTGGGGCTGCAGGGACAGCAGAGTCTCAAAGAGAGTCCGTGCCTCAGTGATCTGGGAGGCCACATCCGCATTGGGGTGCTGGCCGAAGGCCTCGGGCGGGTCCATGCTGGGCAACATGCTGATGTATTCCTTGTAAGACGCCAGACCCCCGTCTTTGGGGATGTAGTAAGTCTCCAGGGCTGACAACCTGGGGACCCACAGCGCAGGTATGACCGCGCTGTGGGCCACACTCCCGGGGCTTCAGCGCCAGGGCAAGACCCCAGCCCCTAGGCGGGTGCATGGCCCCCTTCACCCAGCCCCCTGCGCCCGCTCCCCTCCCAGTCCCACGAGCCCCGCCTCCTCCCAGCCTCCTGGCCCCTCCTCCAACACTCCCAGTGACCACAGTCCCGCCGCAGGGTCTACCGGCTGCCCCCTGCCCGCCCCCCCCCCGTTGGGCACCACCTCCCCCTCACCGGTAGAAGGGGGTTGACAGAGCCTGGTCACAGAAATACTCGTTGATGTAGGTGGTGAGCAGCCGCCGGTCCCAGTCATCCGTGACGTGCCCGCCGTAGTTGACGCCTGCGATGAGGTACTTGAGAGCATCCCAGGGTGTCTCCTCGTACTCCTCCAGGTAGAGACCCAGCAAGTTCTCGGACACCTGTGCACGGCGCCAGCCCCCCCCCCACACACACAGAGTTAGGGCAGGAACCTCCCACGGGAGGCCGGGAGTGGGGGGAGCCGCGGGGCAGGAAGCAGACAGGGGGCTGGGATGCCGGCCCCCTGTTAGCACAGACCTCAAAGTCCGAGTCGTTGAAGCCGTAGATGATGTTCCAGCCGAGCTGCAGGAACTTTTTGCGCTCCAGCAACACGGAGTGGAAGAAACAGAGGGCAAAGAGCAGCTTCTTATATTTGGCCGGTTTGGAGCAGCGAGAAAACTGCGTTTCCGTCATCAGCTGGTAGAGGCGCGTCATGTTGGCCTTCAGGCCCTGGGGACGATGCAGGGCGGACATGGGGTGGCGTGCATCGTGCTAAGCCCTGCCAGTAGCACCGTCACAGTTGTGGAGGCTGCTTACTGCCCAAGGGCACTGGCCAAAGAGGTCGGTGAAGGCTGAAATGCAGCCCTTGACCTGCATGCCAGGATGCGCACTGATTCACAGGACTGGGTGGGTGCCTTTCACTAACTTGCACACGGGCACTGTATGGGCTACTGGCAGCTCTAACTCCTTGTCCCCCCACTTTTGATCCTCGCGGCCGTGATGTTCTCGACGGTGGGTAGGCGGCTCAATTTGGGAATACCAGAAAATATGAAGACCTATACATGCAACTATTAATCCACAAAAACGTACACCATTAGGTGCAAAGGTTTGGTGGAGATTAAAGGGGCCATAGTGTATCATCAAAGAGGGGCATGCCATGTGATAGATTCATCAGGCTTCGAGAAGAGGTTGGGATTTGGACGAAGCCTCACAAATGGGAAGGAGACCGTGAGGCTGAGGGGGCATTGGTCTCCTGGACATGCAAAGAATTGACGGAGTAAAAGCACAAAGGGGAGAATAGGTAAGGAGATGGGTCTAATTGAAGTCAAGCTGGAGGACTCAGGTGGGGTCAGAAGGGCCGTGATTTACCAGGAGTCACGGGGCCACTTCCTGTCTCGAGTATGACCGCGATACATTGAAACAGTGCTCTAAGAAGACTCGTCTTTACGGGGCGCCTGGGCGGCTCCGTCAGTTAAGCGTCAGACTTCGGCTCAGGTCATGATCCCACGGTTCATGGGTTCAAGCCCCGTGTTGGGCTCTGTGCTAACAGCTCAGGGCCTGGAGCTGCTTCAGATTCTGTGTCTCCCTCTCTCTCTGACCCTCCCCTGGTCATGCTGTCTCTCTCTCTCTCTCTCAGAAATAAATAAAAACATTTAAAAAAGAATAAAAAAAAAGAGACCCATCTATGATGGACAGAATGGAAAGTAAGCAAGAATATTGTCATTTATAACATCAAAATATGTAATGTTTCTAGGAATAAATCCAATAAAAATGTATAGATCTTTATAAAGAGAATGACAAAACTGTGGAGAAAGAGACTAGACAAGGAGAGACATACTATAATCATGGATTGGGAGACTCAATCTACTGATGATGTTGATTTCCTCCCAACTGACCAATAGGATTTTGTGTGTAGAGCTTGACAAGCTAATTCCAACATTTCTGTTGGAGAATAAAAAGCCACACTCAGCCTGAAGAATGAGGTGAAGAGACTTGCCTTAGAGGCTATGAAGCATTATTATGGAGCCAAACGGTAACTAAGATGGTATATACTGATCAATATAAACAACCCAACCAATGAACAGAAATAAAGGGCCCAGAAACCTAGGTGTGTGTAAAGGTGAGCTAAGGCTTGGCACCATCGGATGGTGGGCTATTCGATGGTAATACTGGGAGAATGGGTTATCTACTTGGGGGGGCTGAGGGGGAGCAAAATTAGACTTCTACCTCATTCCGCACTCACAAGGATCCATTTCAAGTGGCTAAAACCCCTGAATGTGAAAGTCAAGTTATAAAACTCTCTTATTTATTTATTTCTGAGAGAGAGAGAGAGAGAGAGAGAGCGTGAGCAGGGGAGGGTCAGAGAGAGAGGGAGACACAGAATCTGGAGCAGGTTCCAGGCTCTGAGCTGTCACCACAGAGCCCGACGCGGGGCTCGAACCCACGAACCATGAGATCATGACCTGAGCCGAAGTCAGACGCTTAACCGACGGAGCCACCCAGGTGCCCCTAAAACTCTTTTTTAATGTTTATTTATTTTCGAAGGAGAGAGAGACAGAGTGTGATTGGGAGAGGGGGAGAGAGAGAGGGAGACACAGAATCCGAAGTAGGTTCCAGGCTGTAAGCACAGAGCCTGATGCGGGGCTCGAACTCACAAACTGTGAGATTATGACCTGAAGTGAAGTTGGAGGTTTAACCGACAAAGCCACCCAGGCGCCCCTTATAAAAAACCGTTTTGAAGACAAGAGTGTGGCTTTACAACCTTGGAGTAAGCAAAGATTTCTTGAACACAACCTAGGAGCACAAGCCATAAAGGAGAAAACAGCTAAATTCCATCTCATACAAATAAAGGATCTCTATTCACCAATAACAGCAGCAATAATAAGTTAAGACGAAAAAAGACAACATGCAAAACAGAAAACTGACGAAGGATTAGGATGCAGAACATATGAGGAACCATGAAATATGAGCAGCATGAATCAATGTCAAGTACACAGTGCTGAATGAAACAAGCACGTTGCAGATGAGTGTGTGTGTGTGTGTGTGTGTGTGTGTGTGTGTGTGTGTGCGTGCGCACAGCGTGATTCTGATAGCCAGACACCAAGAAAAGTGGCTGCAACTGAGTGGGGGAGTCAGTGGGAATGGTAGTCATTCTTACACACGAAGATGGGCACACAGGTGCGTATTGAATTGGGATCTGTGGGGTGCCTCGTGGGTTAGTTGGTTGAGCATCTGACTTGGGCTCAGGTCATGATCTCACAGTTGGTGGGTTCGAGCCCCGCATCACGCTCTGTGCTGACAGTTCAGAGCCTGGAGCCTGTCCTTGGATTCTATATCTCCCTCTCTCTCTACCTCTCTCGCACTTGCTCTGTCTCTGTCTCTCAAAAATAAATCAAAATGTTTTTAAAAATTAAAAAAAAAAAGAATGGGGATTCTTTATATCTTGCATATATTTTAGCATTTTTTTTTTTAGAGAGAGTGAGTGCAAGCACGAGTAGGGAAGAGGGGCAGAGGGAGGGGGAGGGAGGGAGGGAGAGAGAGAGAGAGAGAGAGACAGAATCCCAAGCAGGCTCTATGCTCAGTGGGGAGCCTGATGCAGAGCTTGATTCCCTTGACCCTGGGATATGACCTGAGCTGAAATCAAGAGTCAGACACTTAACCCTCCAAGCCGCCCAGGCGCCCCCTCCTGCACATATTTTATATATTTTTGTATCTGCTTAATATTTAATGAAAAGGAAAGGACTAGATGGCAGGCAGTGATCCAAGAATACACTCCAAATCTGTACTTCAACGGGCGTGGCGACGGGGGACTGTGGTCATGCGGACCTTCTTTCTTGTAAAACTCAAATGCACCACTGTCCTCTTGACTATTTGGGCTGCCTTTGTGTATCCTGATGCAAAAACTGGCCTCTTTCACAGGACAACAAAAGTGCAATATCTGACCCAGAAAGGATCCTGTGCTGGGGGACAATTTGATAAAGGACAGGATTGGGTCTTTAACACAATTGGAATATATAATAGATTTGGTTAAAATACTATCAATTTATTGAGGTTGGTAACTGTGCTGTAGTTTGTATTTAAAAAAAAACCCAAGTCCTTCTGGGTGCCTGAGTGGCTCAGTCAGGTAAGCGCCGACATCGGCTCAGGTCATGATCTAGCAGTTTGAGGGTTCAAGCCCCGCATCGGGCTCTGTGCTGACGGCTCGGAGCCTGGAGCCTGCTTCAGATTCTGTGTCTCCCTCTCTGACTCTCTCTCTGCCCTCCCCTGCTTACACTCTCTCTCTCTCAAAAATAAACATTAAAAAAATATTTTTTAAATCCTTCCCACAATTGAGCCCTTTATGCCAAAATACACTGAAGTGTTAGCGGGGAAAGTTTACTCTTAATGTTCAGAGAAAGAACGCTCGTGCACCTGTGTGTGTGTGTGTGTGTGTGTGTGTGTGTGTGTGTGTGTGTGTAGACGCAGAGAGAGATCAAATGATAAGGCAGGGGAGGCACCATGTTAACAATGGAAGAGGCTGGGAAACACATGGATGGGTGTGAAGCTGTGAGGACACAGTCTTCTTTTTTTGTAAGTTGGCTCCAGGCCGAGCGTGGGGCTTGAACTCAACCGGAGATCAAGGGTCACACGCTCCTCCCGCGGAGCCGGCCAGAAACTCTGTTCTTACAAGCCTTGCGTAAGTTTACAGTGATTTCCAAGTAAAACATTTTAAAATAGTGCCCTCTTAGTCGGCTCCGGAGAGAAATCCTGTTGTAAACAAGTACCCCCTGAATGCTGGGCCTTCGCCAAAGGTCTGGCTCAGACTGGGAGGTTCTGCAGACCCGGGGCGGTAGGCCCAAGCCAGGGGGGGCCTCCCCCGGGCCCCCCCCCGCCCCGATTCCAGGTGGCCCCCACCTTCACTGTGTAGCCGGAAGTGGCTCCCGCCTCCGCTCCGGCACACGCGTGCCCGCCAGGGGGCGCTGGGCCAGCAGGGGGCCCTCCCGCCGCCGCCGCCGCCGCCGCCGCGCACACCTTTCTTGGAAAGCAGAAAGCGGTTCTTCGAAAAACGAAGGCGCCGCTCACAGCCCTGGGATGGGGACATCATCGGCGGCGGCGGCGGGCTGGCCACGCGCTCCGAGAGCGTGGGATTTATGGCCGTGGCGTGCCAGGAGGAAATGCCTCGTAGCCAGATGGGATTCAGGCCCGGGGCGGCGTGAGACAAGGACTGGGCAGGATCAGGAAAAGGGCAATTTCTCCATCAAGTTGTGAAAGAGGGAAATGGAGAACGAGCCAAGTTGGAGGTCAAGGACCAAGTCTGGAGATAGAACACAGGCCAAGAGGAAAAGGAAACGCAGGCGGGAGACAGAGGGAGAGCCCCAAACGTGTGTCGGGGAACCCCCGGGGGGGGCGGGGGGAGCAATCGACCATGTCAGCTGCCCCAAGACAGGCGAGGACGACTCACGTGATGAAAGACGTGTGTCCAGACTTACTGGCTGAGTACCTACTACGCGCAGGTGCTAGTCCCAAGGTGAGCAAGACAGAGAGCGAGAAGGAAACCAGACGTGGCCTCGGCCCTCTGGAGTTTACAGTCTAGGGAAGAACCACGCACATGTGGTAAAAGGACCGTAGGAAGGTTCTAGAGAGTGTATCACTGGGATGTTGACCTCCACAGGGAGAGCTGAGGCCGGAGGGGGCAAAGGAGGGGATGTGGGGGAGGGGTGTGAGGGGTGCCCAGCACCTTGTGCAGAAGCCTTGGGGCCCAGGGCAGGGTCTCAAGGAAGAGGAACAAGATATTTTAAGAATCAAGGGTGGAGCGAAGAAAGGGAGGGGAGAATGGTGACGGGCGCCCGGCGGCCCCAAGAGGCTCCGGACCGTAAGGGTTTCTGTCTTGACCAAAAGCAGTGGTGACCGCAGCTGGAGCGGGAGGGCCAGCTGGGGGCCCAGCCCGTGGGGGCCGCGGGGACAGACGCGGGGAAATGCTGGGAGGCGGGAAGCCTCCGTGGGCTAGCTGTTTACTCTTCTGGGCCTCAGTTTCCTCTCTGTACAACGGGGGGTAGGGGCACCCACCTGCTGGGGGGGTGTTTTGAGCGCACCTTCTAAGCGGACGATGCCGGGCACCTGCTACTACTCAGTTGGAAAGAAGGGGGTGGGGCCAAGGGGCCCTGTCGTTGCTGAGGCCGGGCCCCCGCCGGTGCCAGCAGGGACAGAGCGGTGCGTACCTTCGGCGGCTCTGTGGTCATCTTGATGCTGGCCTGCAGGATGGAGATGGGGAACTCGGGGTGCGGGCTGGAGCTGAGCCAGAGGCGGAAGGAAGGGTGGGGGTCCTCCACCTGCAGCTGTTCCACCAGTTTGTCCAGGTTGGGCATCCAGGACAGTGACAGGTGGCAGTTGGCTAGGAACACCCAGTGTCCTGCAAGGAAGGAGACGCTGCCTTCAGCGGGGGCCCTTCCCTGAGCGCCTTGTGTCCCCACGCTTCGCACCCGATGGCACGCGAGTTGGGGAGGAGGCCCAGGGCCCGGGTCTGGCCCTCCCGGTGGCCCTGTGGAGGAGTGGTGGCTGCTGTGACGGCAGTGGGACCGCGGCCGGAGGTTCCGGGAGTGAGACCCGCACCAGGGAGGCGAAGGGGGGGTCAGGATGGGGCACTGACCCTGAATGACACCCTCTCGCAGGAGCCGGGCGGCAATGGGGGCCTGGCCCTGGCCCAGGGACAGGGCGTGGAAGCGCTGGGCCATGCCCGTGTGCTCCGCCAGCTGGAGCAGGGCACCAGTGGGGTCCACACCCGGAGACAGGATGAACACCAGCGGGGTGCGCGGGGTCGAATCCTCCACCACCTGCCGGAAGCACGGGGCATGGCCTCAGGCAGGGGTCACGTGGGGGGGGCGGGGACTACGGAAGAGCTGCGGGTGGAGGGGCCGAGGAAGGGGGTGGGGTGGGGGGGGGGCGCTGTGGGCAAGGAGGAGACCAGGCCACTGACCAGCTTCATGTTTAGCACGGGCGGCTCGATGAAGCGGGAGCCGAGGTTGGAGACGATGAACGAGGTGACACAGAAGGCCACCCGGTCCTGGCGCAGGGAGCGCACGATCAGCATTCGCTGCATCTCATTGCAGGCGTTTTCCCACTCACCTGGGGGTGGAGCGGGGCCGGGAGGCAGACGCTCGGAGGCGCCAGGGGACGGGGACCAGGGGGGAGGGCCCGGCGGGGAGGGGAGAGCGCACCTGGCAACATGGCCTTCTCCGGGCTGGCGCTGGTATACCACAGGTGCCAGTCCCGAGGGTACTGCTCGAAGGAGTTCATGAGCCCGTGGAAGTTGGTGAGCTTGTCTAGCTCTGTGATGTTGTCCCAGTAGGCGTCGGCCAGCCAGCCCGGACACGGGTTGTCCATTTGGCCCTCGCGGTCCAGGACCTGGGGGCGGAGAGAGGAGGAAGGCACTGACCCTGAATCCCTCCAGGGAATTAAATGATGAGGAAGCCGAGACCCTGCGCGGGGCACCATGAAGAAAGGAATCTGGGACTCCGAGGGGGGGCACCGGGATCCGCCTGGACTGGGGAAGTCAGGGGGCGCGGGGTCTGGGCTCCCAGGGGCTGAGCAGAGACCTCGGTGCAAATTCGGGGAGCTGGCGCCCTCTGGTGGCCTCGTGGTAGCACTGGCTCTTACTCTAATGATCTCGCCGGGGGAAAGGGCCTCACCCTCTTCAACGACCCCGTGTTTTGAGCACTTGGGACACGTCCCTGAATCAAAAGGGCACAGACCTCTGCCCTGGAGGAGCTTATTTTCCAACACGGGAGGGCAGAGAATGAGCCAAAAACATAACGAATAATTAAGTTATCGAGTGCTAGTTAAAGATGACAAGGTCAGGCAAAAATAGAATGAGCTGAGGGGCATACAAAAGACTGTAAGCCAGGGGGGGAGGGGTAGTGGGAAGTATTCCATAGGAAAGTCAAGGACAGGGGCGCCTGGGTAGCTTAGTCGGTTGAGCGTCCGACTTTCGCTTAGGTCACGATCTCGCGGTTCGTGGGTTCGGGCCCCGCGTCGGGCTCTGTGCTGGCTGCTGGCTCAGAGCCTGGAGCCTGTTTCAGTCTGTGTCTCCCTCTCTCTGTGACCCTCCCCTGCTCACGCTATCTCTCTCTCCTAGAAATAAATATTTAAAAAAAAAAAAAAAGGAAAGTCAAGGACATCTCAGTGAGGTGCAATTTCAACCCAGTGTTGAAGGAGGGGAGTGGGGGCCGCGAGCGCACCTGTGGCAGGAGAGACAGGGAATGCAAGAATTGGGGGGGGGGGACTGGCGGTGGGAAGTGACCCCAGGGGGGTGGGCGTGCTGACGGGTTGGGGGGTGGGGAGCACTGAGAGGCTATCAGCTATTAGCTACTCTGCACGGGAGGTGCCCGCGATCTCCGGGAGGGTGGGCAGTGACCGCCCAGGGGAATGTGGCGTCGCTGCCTGGCATTGTAAGTGCCTAACGGATTTAAGCCGAGTCCATCCAGCGTGGGAGCGTGTTCCTCCCGCCAGGCTCGGCCTCCTGGGCCGCACGGGAACAGCAGAGCGGGATCCGCCCAGAGGGGTGGTCTCCCCAGGCGAAAGCAATGTGGGCGTGGGCGCTGAGGGTGCTGGCGTCTGGGTGACCACGGGGCCCAGGCCGGGGAGGGAGGGGCTCGAGCAGCAGTGGAAGACGCGAGAGCACACCTGTCAGCGGGTCACAGGTACGAGGGGCCCCACACCCCCACGTGTCATGTGAGCGGCGCCCACGCACCCCCAGGGAGCCACACAGGCACCTGTTCCTGGCACTTCTCCTGGGCCCGCTCGCTGGGGCCCTGGGCCTTACCAGCTGGCCCGGCTCGAAGTGCCGGTCACACGTGTCCCCGCCCCCAGGCCCGCGGCCTCGGCCCTGCTCACCAGGCCCCCGCGGAGAAAGAAGTTGTATTCGTCCATGTTGAGCTTGCCCGAGGTCTCCAGGATCTTGGCGCACATCTGGAAGCTGAATAGCAGCTTGTGGCGCTCAAAGAGGGTGCGGCAGGTGTACCTGGAGACGGGCACCGGGGCGGAGGGGGCAGGACACGCGACGGCAGAGACCGTGAGCGCGGGTGCCACAATCACGGAGCCTCACGCACAAGAAGGGCCCTAACCGGCATCTCAGCCAACCTTCACGCCCACGGCCAAGGGCTCAGGGACACGCGAACCCCGCCATTCGTGGCCACGACACACCACGCAGCACTGACTAGACCCTGCTCGCTGCGGGTCCCGAAGGCGGAGATGAACGAGCTACAGCCTGTGTCCTGGAGGAAGTCAGCTGAAGAGGGGGGACAGATTCTGAGGTGGCGTGATGGGGTGGCCAGGCGGAGGAGGGATGGCTGGGTAGGGGCCCCCGCTGCGCAGGCAGCTGGAGAGGAGCAGCGGGGCGCAGGCATGGAGGAGGGGCAGGGAGGACTCCCCGGGGAGCCGGAGCCGGAGCCAACTCGGGCCTTCGGGAAGAGCGGGCAGGGCAGTCTGCAGAAGACTCAGGAGTGAACCCGCAGGGCAGGGAGGGGAAGGCTCAAGGCCCGGGTGGCCCCGAGGTGGGTGTGGGTGCTCATCAGGGGCGAGGACCCTGAAGGAAGGGGGAGAGTGAAGAGTGTGTGCCCCCGCCCCCACCCCCGCCCAGGGGCCAGGCTCCGCCCCAGGCCTGCTGGATCCGGACCCGGATTTCCCCAAGGTTCCCGGTGCTTGCAGGCCACGGAGCCACGGGGCCACGGGACATGGGCTGGCAGCGTGGACACGCCCAGACACGAGTGTGGCTCACGGGGCTCGAGCTCCGTCCCCACGGGGAGCAGGGGACAGGCCGGTGGCGGCGGCGCGGGCGCACCTGTACACGGCGTAGGTGTGGTACTCGTTCAGGTAGTCGATGCGGTCCTCCAGCTTGTTGCTGCGGTGGCTCTTGTCGATGCTGAGGATGAAGAGGTTGATGTAGGCGTCCAGCGAGAACTGGTACATGGGGTCGATGCGGCCCATGTCGTTGAGCACGAAGAACAGAACGGACGCCCGCTGGGCACACGGGCGGTAAGCCTGCGGAGGGGCGGAGCCAGGGCTGGGGGCGGGGCTGGGGCGGGGCGGGATGGCGGGGGCGGGGCCAGGGCTGGGGCGGGGCCAGGGCGGGGGCGGGACGGGATGGCGGGGGCGGGGCTCCACCGCCCGCCGCCGCTCACCTCGCGGGCCAGGTCGATGTTGATCTCCGTGGTCTCGCTGGTCTCCAGCTGCTCGGACACCTCGGTGGCGGTCATCTTGGACGTGCGCAGGGTGTTCACCAGCTGCACGTCGTCGAGCAGGGAGCCCGTGGCCTCATTCAGCAGCCTGAGGGGAAGCGCACAGGTGGGGGGGGCGGGGGGAGTCCTCGGGCCCCGCCCCCCGCCCCCCGTGCTCGCTGCGCGAGGCGGGCAGCAGGCGAGCCCTCACCGAAGGATCTCGTCCTCAAGCTCCTTGAGCTTTCTCTTGCCGGCGGCGATATTGATGACCAGCGAGTCCTTCTGCTCCTCCAGCTCCGGCCGCTCCTTCCGGACCACGATGCCCAGCAGCTGAGCCTCCAGGCCCTGGGGGCACCGGGGTGCGCGGTGAGACTCGCACGCTGGTGACGGCACACTCTTGGCACCGGTCACCCCTCCCAACCCTCCCAGCTGCTGCCCAGCGTGGGGGGGGGGGGCCTTCGTCTCCATCCCGCCCACTGCCGGGGTGCTTGCTGCCCCTCCCCGGTTCGGCCCAGGCCCCAGCCCCCAGCCACCTGTTCCTTGACGGCAAAGTTGACGATGGTGGTCTTGGCCGAGGTCTCAGGGCTGTAGTGGGGGTTGGAGAGCTTGGTGGTGATGTAGAAACGGAAATCGGGGTTGTACTCCACCTCCTTATCTGCGATGCGCATCAGCAGCTGGCCCCCTGCAGCCGGGGCAGGGGCCCTGGTGATGCGGGGCGGACCCAGCCCGGCATCCAGCCGCCCTTCCGGCCGCAGCCCAGGGCTGTCAGAGTGGAGGGACACAGCCCAAGGGCGAGCCCCTTCCCCGCCTCGTGGCCCACCGAGCCGGTCTCTGGGATTCGTCCCCCAGTCCAGCACCAGGTGAAGCCTGGACCCTCACCGATTCGGGCTACAGATTTGTTGAGCACAGGGTTGAGTGTGGGGTCCAGATATTCCTGAACGTTCTGGAGCAGCACTGGATATCCAAACTGGATGGCCTTTTCTAGAATTTGAAGGTAGTCGCTCATCTGCAGGTCGATAACCTGGAGGCCCTAGAGAGGTGGGGACACAATGAGGGTCCGAGGGAACATCTGACTCCAGGGAAGGGCCTCAGGAAGGGACAGGCTTGGGAAGAGATCCTGGCGGCACAAAAGCAGCCCGCCCCCCCCCCCACACCACACCCCAGCCTTTACGTGGTTTCCTTCCATGTTCTTGATCCACTTCAGGGCCTGGGCCTGAGGGTCAATCATCAGGGCCCACCTGAAGGAGGGCGGTCGGTCAGAAGACAGGCTCCGCCCTCGCCCCGCCCCCGCTCCCCAGCAGCTTCGCGTACCTGTTGCCCCGGGTGACGATGATGCCATTCTCGGTGGAGAAGGCGTCCGAAGGCAACCCTTGGATGTTCCAGTCCCGAACTTTGGTCGGGTTGGACAGGAAGTTATCAAAGGTGAAGCGCGGTGAGCAAGGCACCTGAAGCTCCCAGATCTGGGCGGGGAAGAGCCCCCACCTTCAGCCTAGAGGCGAGAGCGCCCCCTCTCCTCCCCACCCCCGCCCGGGTGAGGTGTCTCTGGTTCCTCCCGGAGGCCCTGGTCTCGCAGCCCCATAGACCTCACCTTCCTGATCCAGATCTGGTTGACGATCTCCTCCCGGTAGTTGGTCAGAAAAGGGCCCATGTAGGACAGGAAGGCGGCGGCCAGGAGACAGTCACCTACCAGGTAGCCCAGATCCTCCTCCAGGCCCTGGGGTGGGGGTGGGGGTGTGAGGACCCGGCTTTGGGGGACCCTGGGGGGCGCTTTCAAGGCTCTCTCCCCTGGAGGCCGGCTGCATCACAGAGGCACTTTCCCCTGTCCTAAAGCTTTGGCCCTGAGAGCCCCAGCCTGGTTCTAATTACATCTGAGTCGCCCGCTGTCTTTCACGGCCCTGTTTACATTCTGGTGACAAGGCCTAGCCCTTCCCTGAAGCCAGGAGCGCCACAAAGGCGGGGACACGTCGCCAGGGACTGTTCCCGTCATCAGGTTGGCGGGCTCCCCAGGCCTGGGCAGACACGGGAGTGGCCTCCTAATGGCACGGAAGTCCTGCCTCCCACTCCTCTCAGCGAATCGGAAGAACAGGAGCGGGGAGCACTCCTGGCCCCCATTCTTGGATGTCCCTGTCCCCAGGGGCCCCGTCTCCCCTGACTGTCCCTCAGCCCGCAGGGCCTGGGGCCCCGAGCTGACCTGGACAGTCTCCTCCCAGCGCGCCTTCTCGCTGGCCAGCCCCGACACCAGCAGCCCGGCTCGCTCCAGCTTCACCTCCATGTCCTCCGACTTCTTGCGCAGCTCCTCCTTCTGGGCCAGCTTCTCATCATACTGCTTCTTCAGCATCTCCAGCTTCTCGGCCACCTGGGAGGGACCAGAGCGCCTCGGTCACACACCGCGCTCCGGCTCCCATGGGCTGTTCGGTGGCCACGGGGCCTCTGTTTCCGGGTGCGCCATGCGACAATGCCGACTCCTACCCCGTAGGGCTGTTGTGGTCACCGAGGCTGACCTGCAAGATCCCGGAACTGTGAGACATGAACTCCCCAAGGAACTGTCCTTAAAGTAAAAGCACCGGGGGCGCCTAGGTGGCTCAGTCGGTTAAGTGTCTGACTTGAGCTCAGGTTATGATCTCACGGTTTGTGGGTTCAGGCCCTGCGTCAGGCTCAGTGCTGACAGCTCAGAGCCCAGAGGCTGCTTCCAATTCTGTGTCTCTCCCCCCACCCCCACACCTGCCCCGTCTCTTTCTCAACAATAAACGTTAAAAAAAAAAAAAAAAGCCAAGTGGAGGTCCCAAATGCCACCTTCGGGTGACAACATGGCTTCCCAGTCAAGCCTGGGTAGTAATCTGTCAGAAGGCGTTAACATCCAGGGAAAGAAGGAGTCACTCCCAAGGGGCGAGGTCCAGGCCACTCAGGACGACACAGTGGCTGGGGGCCTGGAAAGGGAGGGGTGCCCTGGCGCTTGCCCGGGTGGGCTTAACCCCGCTGGAGGCCACACTGTCCGGCGGTCTTCACTGCGTGCCACCTGTCGCCAGGTTCACGTGACTGCCTCCCTGCGCGCAGTCCAGGCTCGTCAGCAACGCTGATTATAATTGGGCCTCCCGCAGAGCCGCGTCTGTGGGGAGGCAGCCAGCCCGCGGTCCTTCTGTATTTCATCACTTATTTTGCATGTGGTGGTGTCTCTACTGTTTCTATTTTTTATACAAGAAATGCACATGTCAGGTTAAAGACCTAAATCATACGATAAAAGGGTTATAACGAAACCTCTCCACTCCTGGTCCCATTCTTCAGTAGCAAAGTATTATTATTATTATTTTTTTAATATTTTTATTTATTTCTAGGAGAAAGAGAGAGACAGCGTGAGCAGGGGAGGGTCAGAGAGAGAGGGAGACGCAGACTCCGAATCAGGCTCCAGGCTCTGAGCCGGCAGTCAGCACAGAGCCCGACGCGGGGCTCGAACCCACGAACCGCGAGATCATGACCTAAGCGAAAGTCGGACGCTTAACCGACTAAGCCACCCAGGCGCCCCAAAGTATTATTTTTTTTAAGAAAGATTTTATTTTGACATATCGCTTTGCTCTCCTGAACTTATCCAGGTACCATTTTTTTTTAAATATTTATTTATTATTGAGAGATAGAGAGAGACAGAGCATGAGCTGAGGAGGGGGAGAGGGAGAGGCGGAGACAGAATCCGAAACAGGTTCCAGGCTCTGAGCTAGCTGTCAGCACAGAGCCCGACGTGGGGCTTG
>NW_024080689.1:3812792-3825614 GCF_003009895.1 Hyaena hyaena
TTTTTTTAATTTTTTTCTTTACATTTATTTATTTTTGAGAGACAGCACAAGTCGGGGAGGGGCGGAGAAAGAATGGGACACAGAATCGGAAGCAGGCTCCAGGCTCCGAGCTGTCAGCACAGAGCCCGACGAGGGGCTCAAACCCACAAGCTGTGAGATCATGACCTGAGCCGAAGTCGGACGCTTAACCGACTGAGCCACCCAGGCCCCCCTGCAAATTATTTTTAACTATTTCTCTCTTTATTTCTTCTGGCAGCTGCCTCCATCTCTCTGAATATCATGCTTAGGCTATATATATGCACACACATTCATCTACATATACATTAATCTGTTTGCAGTTTTAATCTTTTTAACTCAAAAATTATGAAAAATTGCAAACCGAGGACAAAGAATCATATAATGAATACCTCTACCCCCGTCATGTATATTCAACAGTTGTTAACGTTCTGCTCGTTTTCGTTCATCTACTTGTCCTTTGCCAAAGTGTCTTCAAGGAAGTTACAGACTCATGAAATGTCAGCCTCAAGACTTCCCAGCGCAGATCTAGAACAAACCAAGGACCCCTCCCACACGATCATAACGCCACTGTCACACCTCACCGCAACTTTGTCTTTTTTTTCCTTTTTAAACATAATTTTCTTCTTTTTATGTCTTTTTGTAAAGAGTGAATCCACATCAAAAGGAAAAAAACACACGGTGAAGGATCTGGCTTCCTCCTGCCCCAGCTCCAGCCCCCAGAATTCCTTCTAGAGCTACAGAGCCCGTGCGCAGGGTCCACCCGTAATACACACATGCATGGTGAAGGCAGGCCCTTGCTCCCTGCCAAATCCTTGCACTGAGAAGAGTGCCCAGCCCTCGGGAAGAGTCTCTTGACTGGATGAATTTTTTTTCACGGAGATAAATGCTAACACACTACTGCACTTGACTATTTTTTTTCCTTGTCTCCAAATCGGTTCTTGTCAGGCCGCCTCATTCTCTTTAACAGCTGCAAAATAATCTTGTGAATGACTGAGCCATAATTTATATAACAAGTCTCCTTCTGACAGACGTGTGTGTCTTTCCAGCATGTTCTATTATTAACGATGCTGGAGCGAACGTCCTTGTACGCTGCTTTTTCTTTTTTATTTTGTTTGCTTTGTGAATAAGTGACTTAAAAATTCAAAAGGGATAATTATGGGCATGAAAAGTCTCCCCGCCTGCCCTCCCCCCATCCACCCTGCTCCCTCCCTGAGGTAGCCAACGTGACCTGCTTCTTGAACATTCCGCTAGAGACGTTTTGTACACACGCAGGTGTATTCCATACTGCTGTTTCCTGTACTGTCCATCTGAAACTATTTCTATGGCCTCCGTGCTACAGTGGATGCGGGGGTAACCCTCTCCCCTCCCCACCACACCCCCTTCTCCCTGCTCCTGACTGAGAGAATGCTTCAACCCCTTAACCTTTATATCGCTGAATACCATCTTTAAACCCTGTTTGGGAGCGCGTGGGTGGCTCAGTCAGTTAAGCGTCCGACTTCGGCTCAGGTCATGATCTCGTGGTTTGTGGGTTCAAGTCCCATGTTGGGCTCTGTGCTGACAGCTCGGAGCCTGGAGCCTGCTTTGGATTCTGAGTCTCCCTCTCTTTGCCCCTCCCCTGCTCATACTCTGTCTGTCTCTCAAAAACAAATTTTAAAAAACCCGTTTTATTTTATCTCCTACAAAAGCATTGCTCAATCTTTACCCCACCCCCACCTATACCCAGCTCCCAGCCTTTATTAGCTGTAGGTTTAAGATTAAAAAAAAATTTTTTTTAAATGTTTTATTTATTTCTAGGAGAGAGAGAGGGAGAGACAGCGTGAGCAGGGGAGGGCCAGAGAGAGAGGGAGTCACAGACTGAAACAGGCTCCAGGCTCTGAGCCGGCAGCCAGCACAGAGCCCGACGCGGGGCTCGAACCCACGAACCGCGAGATCATGACCTAAGCGAAAGTCGGACGCTTAACCGACTAAGCCACCCAGGCACCCCTAAAAAAATTTTTTTTAACATTCATTGATTTTTGAGAGAGCGAGCGAGCGAGCATGAGTGGGGGAGGGGCAGAGAGAGAGAGGGGGAGACACAGACTCTGAAGGAGGCTCCAGGCTCTGAGATGTCCGCACAGAGCCCAACGCGGGGCTCCAACTCATCAACTGCGAGATCGTGACCTAAGCCGTAGTCGAACGCTTAACCGACTGAGGCCCCCAGGTGCCCCTATACTTTTATTTTTATATTGTCAAGGCTGATAACAACATTCCCGCTCAGAAGTCACGGGCTTCCATGCTTTGTCTCCAGGCTGACTGTAAGAGAGCTGAAGGCCACGAGCAACGCAATAGCACAGACCATGGTGACCATGACCGGGCTGAGCCGTGTGTGTGTCTGGGGCTGACCGATGGGCCGCTGCGCACGCTGAACCAGTTGTGAAATCGCTTCCTATTACCCCTGATTCTGTGCTGTTCTCCTGCAGAAATTCCGATCGGTCAGATTGCGTCTCGTATCTCTCTTGTGTGTCGTTTGGGTTTACTGTTGTCATGGTTGTTTTTCTTCCTTGACTCTACCTCCTACTGAATAGCACGGCCTCTGATCATTTTTCACTTTCCCAGAATTCTTCCTTGTTCTCTGTGATTTTTCTCTTCACATCCTCTTTCTGCTTTCTGGGCATCATTTCCTCCTTATTCACCCTCTGGTGACACCAATTTTTGCATTAGATTGGCTTTGTAAGTGCTTCTCGGTAACCTGAATCATCTCTGGGTTTATTGTGTCTCCTGGGGCCACGTTTTGCTTTAATTTTTTATCTTGGCCATTGCCTTGTCTGTGGGAAGACTTTCTCCATGCCTCCACAACACACTCCTTCTGGGGGGGAGGGTGCGTGACTCATCTGACTGGTGAAATCAGGAAGAACACGCTGGGATGCTCCACTGAACAGCTTTGGCTGGGCCTTGGAGCTTCAAGGGCAGACTTTGGGGTGTGGAAGCCTGTTTTGACTTGGAGGATTCGCACGGGCTCACAACGGGCGCAGTGGGTTTTTACACCGGTGTGGCTGTCGCCCGGGTGAAAGGCTTGGAGCCGACACTGAGATATTCTGATCTTGACAGATGACTGTGGCTTTGTCCACAGGTAAGTGGCCATTTCTGCAGAGGCAGGACTGCCTCAAACAGAGCAGCCTCGTGGCGACTGGGCTGGGGCTCGAGGGCGGCCTCAGGATGAAGGCGGCCATGGCGACAGCCCAGAAGTGCCGACACGCTGACCCGCTCCAAGTCGGGGAGGGGTTGTCAGGCCCTGATGGACGATGACGACGCTTGCTGGTCTCAATGGCAAGACTGTACACTCCGCGTGTACTGTGGGTTCTAGCTCTCAATGGCTTTTGCCAGGCCTACGTGCCACTGGGTCCGCTGTCTCGTTTTTTAGTTTTTGTAAGTTCAGGGCTAAGGGGGAGTTCGTGGCTCGTCCTCAGGCTTGGGACAAGGGAGGGGTCCCGTCCTGGGTGAGATTCCGGGTGACACGGGGAGGGCAGGTGGAGTGCAGGTATTACCGTGCCTTAAGGGAGCGCGCCAGGACGAGCCGGGGGGCTCCGGAGGGGAGCAGAGCTGCGCCTGAGACCCGGGCGGCAGAGGACCTGTGCCCGGCAAGGTCCCCGGGGCACAAGCTTCTGCAGCAGCAGCGGCGGCGGGTCAGGAATGTGCTGAAGGTCAGGGGGATCCGATACTTGAAGGGACGGCCAGGGGTTCCGTGTGGGGGTTCCGTATGGCTGCCCAACACAGGGGACACCTTAATGCCACCCAGTCCCACACTTCACGATGGGCGACGGTGGATTTACGGCAGGAAACCCAATGTGTCACAGTAACCGCCTCTCCAAAAAGCACATGCACACGTGTGGACGTCCAGCCGGCCCTGCACGCGAAATGCTTTCCGGGTGGATGCTACGTCATATGAATCGATCGCGGGAGGGTGTCTCCCAGTTCCAGGTGAGCTCACAGGCCATGATGTCCACGTAACCGACATTGTGGGGAAGCGAAAACGCAAGCTTTTCTCCACGAGTCCTCATTCGTGGGTTTTCACCGTGGTCTCTGCACCGGCAGGAATTGTTGGCTCCTGGGAGCATAATTCTGTCTGTAAGACCTGCATGCCTTGCTAGCTCCTTGGACTTTTTTCTTTTTTAAGTTTATTTGAGAGAGAGAAATCACCATGCAAGGAGGGTAGGGGCAGAGAGAGAGAGAGAAAGAGAGAGAGAGAGAGAGAAGCCCAAGCCGACTCTGCGCTGTCAGCACAGAACCTGACTCGGGGTCCAAGCCCACGAACCGTGAGATCCTGACCTGAGCTGAAACCCAGTCGGATGCTTAACTGACTGAGCCCCCAGGCGCCTGGGGCAATTTCTCAGCCAGACTCTCACCGCGTGTCTGAATCGGGCCTGAGGAAAATCTATTTTCAGGGGCCCCAGCAAGTGAGTAAAGGTTAAAACTGTTTACTGAAGACGTGAATTGGTAAGCGACGTAGTTGAGCTCGGGGCCTCTTTCTGGACCTCTGGGCCCTGGCGCCGGGCACAGGCTCTCCCACCCCTGGCTGGCTCGGGCCGGGAAGTTTTCACGATGCTGATGTCCAGGCTCCACCAGAGGTGTGTACGGGCAGGTGTGGGGTGCGGCCCGGAGGGGGCTCGGGGCCGCCTGTAAGCGGGCGGGGAGGCGGGCCTGGCCCGTCAGAAGGTACGTTTCGCTCTTACACTCACGGCCTTTGTAGTAGCAGCGGGAAAGCTGGGTCCCTGTCTGCTCTTACCGGTGAGGGGTCTCAAGACCTAACGTGGGTGCTCTGCAAACACTCTCCCGGTGAAGGACGCTGTCGGCGGCTGACGCCACAGGCCCCATTGCTCACACGTCCCGGGAAGGAACCATCGGGGGAGGAACTTTCCAAACTGATCGCCAGCCCTGGATTGTTGACTTTCAAAAGAGACGGTGAAAGAGTGGCCGGTACGTGAGAGGCTGGGGGTGGCAGTGGCCGCAGGGACGGGGCGGTGGAGGATGGTGTGTGGACAGACCCCCCCCCGCCCCGCCCCTGCCTGGCTGCTTCAGCACAGAAGGGGCCGGAAGAGGCCCCGGGGGCGGCTGCCCTTGACAGCCGTCTGCAGCAGGAAAAGACGGGCGAGCGGGGCTAGGGGTCGGGCAGTGTGGGCTCCAGCCCGGCTCTGGCGGCAACTAGAAAGTCCCTTCATCTTGCTGACCCTCGGGGTCTCCATCCGATTCGAGGACGTGAGACCTGCATGCTGTCCATTCGTGGTGGCGGGGAAACATCTGGAGAACGTGTGGCCAGTTGGGCTATCTGAAAAGGCGCATGTCTCCATCGGAAAGGGAAGCGGCCGTGCGAGTGGTGGCGCACCGCCCGCTAGAGCCGCAGGGCCCGGCGCAGGCGCACGGGGCACCCGAATGGAACCAAGTTCAGTTACAGAAATGAAAATCGTTTGCTTATCTGAGCGTGGAGCCGCCTGGGCGGACACACAGAACTCTAAGGCAGGGGGACAGAGGGTAAGAGGGAGGCTTCTCACCATACTCTTTCTACCTTTTGAATTCCGCACCGTGCGGATGTTAAATCCTATGGAAGCAGGGACGGAAAACGCACAGGACACATGGGGAAAGCCTTGAACCCCTGACAACAGCCCCCTGCACCCCCGTGAGGGCTGCGCTCCACCTGGCTCTCTGAGGTGGGCTTTATGCAAAGCATGGAGCCCAAAGTGGGGCTTGAACTCACGACCCTCTGATGGATGCCTGCGCCGAGATCAGGAGTTGGAAGCTAAACCGCCAGAGCCTCCCAGTCGCCGCACTTGTCCCCATGTCTTGGAGGAAGTCACCGACTGGGTGTCTTGCCCGCGTTCAGCGCGGAGCTCCCTGTCCCTCCAGCGTGGCCCCAGCCCCGCTGCGTCACTCGCTTGCCCTGTCCCCCTCGCCCCGGCAGACACTGATTTGCCACCCGGATTTCATCACTTACCCATCTCCAGCCCACCCCCAAAGCCTACAAGAGAGCCCACCAGCCCCGAGTCGAGTTGGGAAGGGCAGCGCCCGCCACGCCTCCGTAACCCTCCTCGGGGGGCTCAGCTTCGAGCCAGGGGTGCCCGGCTGGGGGAGCGCAGAGCGGGAGGCGGGGGGGCGGAGGGGGGAAATGAATGGAACCAGGGAGAGGGACCATCATGGAAAAGATGGGCACGGGCTCACCTCCCGCAGCTTTTCCTGGGCCTCCGCCAGCGCCGCCTGCTTCTCCTGAAGCTGGGCCAAGGCCACGTTCATCCTGATCCGCTTGGGCTCCACCACGCGGTACAGCCGCCCGTACAGCTGCGGGGAGACGGCCCAGCTGTGGCGGCCACTGCCCCCTCCCCCGCCCGCGGCTCCCCCCCACCCCCCGCCAAGCCCGGGGCTCCCTCCCCGCTTTCAGCCTGCGGGGGCCCCGCTCACCTCCATGGCCCGCACCCACATGCACAGGGACTTGGCCGCAAGCGACACGCGGCCGATGATGTCAGGCTGGAAGTCGGGCTGGGCGCAGTAGGCCCCGATCTTCTTCAGAACCTTGTCCGAGATGTTGTCTTTGTCAAAGTGGATCAGCGACTTGATGAAGTTCTGTTCACCTGCGGATGGAAAGAGGGGCCTCAGCCAGAGGCCGCCAGGACGGCCTGTCCTCCTAGCCCCGCGGCCGTGGCCGCCACTTGCCGGGGCCAAAGCCCCTGCCCCAGCACATGCATGCGCACGCGTGTGCGCGCACACACACACACACCACTTCCACACCAGCACACACACATCACACACACACATCACTTCCACACACACACAATCACTTCCACAGCAGCACACACATCACTTCCACACACACACACATCACACACACACATCACTTATACACCAGTGCGCACGCACACACACACACACATTACTTCCACACACCTTGCGCTTTCTGTCTAGGGCAGGGGTCGCCAAACTGCAGCCGCAGGCCTTGTTCCCCCCGAGGAAGCTCAACGCAGGGAAAACCACAGGAATGAAACAGAAAGACTCCCGTTTCACACGTTCTGGCTCGCGTCTTTCTGGGGCCCAGAGGGCTTCCCGCCCTTGCATCGGGGCCACGTCCCGCATCTTTTCTTTTCTTTCTTTTTCTTTTTTTTTTTTTTTTTGCTTAAATGAAGAGGAGTTGTTTTCTGTTCCTTACAACTGAAGAATCTTAACCGAAGAATCTTAACTAATCTTTTCGTCTCCTCTTTCCTACGAGCCCACCCCCCACCCCCGGCACCGATTAAGAAACGGGTGAGCCGGGCTACACGACCTGCGTCCAGCTCACCTAACTGCCTCTTGGCCTCCGCCCACGTGGGCTCGTTGCCCCGAAGGATCATGACTGCCTGCATCACCATCTCCACTTGTGCGGGGGGCCGACCGTACGACTTGATCTCGCCTATGTCCTTCTTGTTCAGGGACTCCAGAGCCTGGGACACGGGACCCACTCAGGGAGCAGGGCCGGGCAGGGAATTGGGGGGGGGGGTGCGGGGGGCACAGAGGAGACGCGCCCCCGCTGAGACACGCCCTCTCCCTCCCACGTCCCCAGGGACTTCAAGGACACAGAAGCCTGTCCCCTTCCCTCCCCCTGAGCCTTGATACCCGCATGGCCTCTTCCAGGGCTGGCAACGCTTCTTCTAGATCCTTCTGGGCATTGTCAGCCAGTGCCTGGCACTTGACTTCCTCGACTGCGATCTTCTCACTGTTGGCTGTGACGGCCTAGGGACGCAGGGGACGGCGTTTGTCTCCGCCCTGGGCGAGGGCAAGGGTGGGGGGAGTGTTGGGGTAGCAAGAGGGACCGGAGATGAGCTGAAGAAGACGTGAGGGGCACCACGTCGCCCCCACGGACCCTGATGGCGCCTGGAAAGCCCCGCCCCATGGGCACTGGTGGTTCCGGGGGCTGGGGGGCAGGGCCCGGGAACCCTCCCACCTTCTGCTGCTCATCCGCCTCCCGCTTCTGCTGCACAATGATGACCAGGTACTCCTCACACTGCCTCTGGAACTCGGCCACCTTCTTCTTGGCCTCCTCCAGCTCCAGGGACATCACCTCCACCTTCTCCCTGGTCTCGTCGATCTTAAACAGCCCCGTCCGCAGCTTGCTGGCCTGGTCCAGAAGCTCCTGCCGCTTCTCCCCCAGCAACCTGGGGCGCAGAGCGGGGTGAGGAGCCCGGGGGAGGGGGCTGAGCCCCGTCTCCCCAGCTGCCGCCGCCACCGACACAGCAGCTTCTTAGACACTGGTGCAGGGGCTGCCGAGACCCAGACAGCACAAGCCTGTCCCCAGGGGGTGGCCTCCTCTCATTCATCTCCACCCGGGTTCCCCTCGTGGGAAGGAATGTGGGCTCCGTTCTGCCACAATGTCTGATTTTCCTTTTAATTAATTTAAGAGAGAGCACACGTGTGCGCACACACCAGCAGGGGAGGGAGTGAGGGGGAGAGAGGGAGGGAGGGAGGGAGAGAGAGAGAGAGAGAGAGAGAGAGAGAGAGAGAGAGAGAGAGAGAGAGAGAGAGAGAGAGAGAGAGAGAGAGAGAGAGAGAGAGAGAGAATCCCAAGCAGGCTCCATGCCATCAGCACAGAGCCTCTCTCGGGGCTTCATCTCTCGAACGGTGAGATCACGACCTGAGCCGAAATCAAGAGTTGGACGCTCGACCGATGGAGCCGCCCAGGTGCCCCACAATGCGTGATTTTTAAAGAAAAGCTGGAAATCTGGATTTTTCTAAGCCTGTTGTTTTAAACGTCAGCAGCTTACTCTGAAAGTTTTCAACATTGTACAGACTGGAAAAAAAAATCTACGCAGCACTATTTTCTGGACAGAATGAAGAAACGTGCGTCAAGGGCTCAGCACAGAGTCTGGGCAAATAGTAAACAGGCGGACGGCTAGTCGCCAGGAGAAGGCGAGGACTTTATTTCGCTAACCACTGCAGGCGCCTAGGATACTGTGTGCCTCGTGGTGGATGCTCAAAACTACATGTTGAATGAATGAATGAATGAATGAATGAATGAGGATGATCATGATTTTCACAAGTGGCTCATTCTTCACCCTGATCAAAATATTGAACCTAATAATGAGGTGAGGCTTTTCTTACATTCCTTTTACATCTTTCAAAGCAAATTATTATTGTGCTGTGCACACGAAGAGGCCATCCACATGACTTAATAAGTGAATACATAACTCTTGCGGGTGGTGGAAAGTCTAGAAGACATTAAGGGCAGAGAGGAGAGCACTGATACATACATGTCATTGGGGTGTGTGCTCATGTCCCCGTTGTACTGAGGTTGGAAAAAGACACAGCGTTCCAGAAGTAAGGACAGAGAGGGTGGAGGGAAGGCCCAGGCCACAGAGCTTAGCGGAGGCCACGCACCCTGGGAAGCCCACCTCTCGTTTGTCAACTCCCTGCGCAGAATGAGACCCCCGCCCCGCATCCCTGCCTCTCGGGGTCATCGGCCTGGGCCGGCTCCTGGGCATTTCCCATTACATCACTCTGCCAGTCACCCTCAAAAGCCACCAAGCCCTCCCCACCCCCCCGGCGCTCCCCCGTACTTCTTATATCCTGACACAAGCTCCAGGTAGTTGGTGGGCGTGACATAGTTGTGCCTCCGCAGCTCCAGCAGCATCCGCTGCGAGTACTGCGCCACGGACCAGTGCATGGTGACGAAGATCTTGGCCACCTTCCTGTGGATCTGCGGCCCGCGGAAAAGAGTGCGAGGCGGAGAGTGAAGGCAGGTGGGGGAGGGACGCGGGAGGGGACTCAGGCTGGGTGCGTGGGGAGGGCCTCACATTCTCCTGCGTGCCCAGGTCCACGCCCATGAGGGACTTCTCGGCCACCTCCAGCAGGGCCTCGCGGGGCCACTCTGAGAACCAGTTGATGGTGGTGCAGTTCACCAAGGCCGGGTACTGGCGGACCCAGTTCCTGGTGACGGGGTTTGAGAGGAGGTCAGTCCCATCCGCGGAGGTGGCCTCCAGCTCCTGGCTCCCTCACAGGCCGGCCACTTTCCAGACACCCGCATGTCCCAGCCTGTGCCCCCACGCCCCACCCAGATCCGGCTCCCCCCAGAGCTCAGTGTAGCATCTAGGGACAGATGGCCTGGTTCACACCCAGCTGTGGATCTTGAGCCAGTGAACATCACTTTCCTTAAGAGGGACACTAACCAGGGCTGCTAGCAGACTCGGGGCTGGGCGGGGGGGGGGGGGGGGGGGGGTGTGACACGTGTGAAATGTGCAGCAGCGCCTGGCGCGGTGATACCATAAATAGGACAAACATAGGGGCGGCCCCGATTGCCTCTCCATACCGTTCTGTCTCCCTCCTCCTCTCTGATGCCCTTAAAACCGAGTCACACCAAGGAAGGCTAAGCAAACCGTGGCATATACGCATCACGGACTATTACTCGGCCTTACACAGCAAGGAAGTTCTGAAACCTGCTATAAATGGAGGGAGCTTGAGGACTCCGGGCCGAGTGAAATAAGCGAGACACAAAAAGACAAAAGCTGTATGACTCCACTTACAGGAAGTACCTAGAGTGGTCACGCGCAGAAACAGAAAGGAGTCACTGGTTGCTGAGGGGGGGGGGGGGAATGGGGAATTACTCAACGGGTGTAGAGTTTCAGTTTTGCAAGATGAGAAAGTTCTAGAAATCTGTCATACAATGATGTGAATATACTTAACGACACTGCGCCGTACATCTGAGAAATGGTGATGATGGCAAACTGTATGTTATTTTGTGTTTTTAAAATCGTGATCCAAAAATTCAAAACAAGGGCGCCTGGGGGGCTCAGTCAATTAAGCGTCCACCTCCGGCTCAGGTCATGATCTTGCGGTTCGTGGGTTCCAGCCCCGCGTCGGGCTCTGTGCTGACAGCTCAGAGCCTGGAGCTGCTTCGGATTCTGTGTCTCCCTCTCTCTCTGCCCCTCCCCGGCTCATGCTCTGTCTCTATCTCTCTCTCTCTCAAAAATAAATAAACGTTTTAAAAAAAAAATTAAAACAAAACAAAACGACAAGGAAACGATGCAGTCCCACACACCACAGAGGAGCACACGACTCCCATGTGAGCAGCGGGCCCAGCCTGAAAGTAGCCGAGGCCTAGGGCCCAGCAGGGCGGGGCGGGAGAGCCCGAGCAATTCAGGACCCGATTCAGGACTGGGAAGGTGCAGGGGGCCAGGGTGGACAGGGAGGGAGAGGCTGTCCCAGGAGTCACCTGAAGGGGTCGCCCACGGGGCTGAGGCAGAGAATGATGTGCAGGTTGTTGCGCACGCGCTCAATGAGGTAGGCGAAGAGGCTGTCGGAGGACTGGGGCAGCTGCTCGGCCTTGGCCTGCTCCGAGATGAGCGTCTGGATCTGCACGAAGCCACACCCGGACGGGACAGGGCGGGTGCGGGTTTTAAAGCCACGTGGGGTGCGGGTGACTGAGGGGGAGACAAGGGGGTCGGGGAGGGATGGACAGAGGGCCGCCGAGGGGGCCTGTTCTGGAATCTGCGCTGCCTCAAGCTGGAGGACAGAGAAGGGCTCAAACCTCTTCGAACTCCTCGGCCTTGTAGAGATTGGGGACCTCGCCCGAGCTCAGGATGTTGTTGATGTCCTCCAGGAAGGACTCGTCGGCAATCTGGGTGTCCACGAAGAGGAAGGACGTGGCCTTGAGCTCCACCCCTGCCTGGCGGTACAGGCGCTTGATATCTGGGCCAGAGGAGGGCAGGGGAGGGGGGGGCCGGCCGGCGTCAGACTCACCATCCCACCCCTTGCTCCCCTTCTGCGAGGTGGGGAGCCGCCCCCAGCCTGTGCCCCGAGCACAGCACCCCCCCCTCGGGGGCCTGGCCCCCCTCGCCACCAGCTTCACCTCTCCACTTCCCTGGCACCATGGGATCCCTCACGCCTACCTTCGCGAAACTCCTGCTTCCGGTAATGCTTGGTGACCTCGATCTGGAAGGTGGTGTACTCGCAGATGGAGGAGGCCAGGCGGGCCAGACTCTGGCGCCCGCTGCCCCCGATGCCCACCAGGAGCATGTTGCCCCGCGGCTGTCCGATGACCCGCACGATCCGTGTGACTGGGGAGCGGAGACAGGGGTGAGGCCGCTGTGCCACCCCGGGGGACCACCGGGCCCTACGCTAGGGATCGCGGTGTCTGAAACCCAGGACAGGGACCACGACGTGGGGGGAGGGGCCAGCGCCCGAGGCCGGCGGCGATCCCACTGCCAGCCGCCACGCGGCCAGGGAAAGCCCCACCATGGCCACTGGCCACCTGGGCCAGAGAGGAAAGTGGCTTCGCAGCCTTGCTTGGGGACGAGCGCGCTGGGAGCGGGACTCCCGGGGAGGAAGCGCTCACTGTGCTCAATAGCCTCGCGGAAGAGCACCAGCTGCATGGGGACCACGGTGGGGGACAGGTTGTACTCGCGGAGGGCCGTCTCCATGGCCGCCTTCAGCGCCGCCAGGTCCGTCAGGTCCTCGTACACCTTGGGCTCCCGCATGAAGTCCCCTGGGCCAAGGGAAGCGGGGCTCAGGTCCTGAAGGCCCGGTGGTCGTTGCCAGGCTCCCCCCAGGGACCCCAGGCCCCGGCCCTCCTCCCAGGCCGCCTCCCAGTGCCTGCGGCCCGCGGCGGGGGCGCCAGCTCACCGAAGATGGGAGGACGTTTGTTGGGACAAAGATTATGAAATGTGAGGTCAAAGAAAGAGCCTAGTTTGTCGCTGATGATGCACATGAAGGCCTCCATGTCTGCAGCATCCACCAGACGGTCAGAGAAGACTCTGTCAGGAGGGGGTGGGGTGAGGCTGGGGCAGGCAGGGTGGGAGGCCCTGTGGGCAGGCGGGG
>NW_024080689.1:3826297-3848992 GCF_003009895.1 Hyaena hyaena
CCACGTTCCCGATGGGCTTCACCTCTTCCTCAAAGTCCTGAAGCTTCTGATTGATCATGGTGCCAAATATCCGGATGATCTGGGACTCCTGGGAAGGGGGGCAGTCACACTCACTCCCAGAGGCTCTGGGCCGGTTCGACGCCAGGGGGTGAGTTAAGCACTCCTCAAGGGGCCAAATTTAAAGGGGCACCAAAAAAGCCCACAAAATCAAGAGAAATAACATTTTTTTTTTTTTCTAGGAGAGAGAGAGAGAGAGACAGCGTGAGCAGGGGAGGGTCAGAGAGAGAGGGAGTCACAGACTCTGAAACAGGCTCCAGGCTCTGAGCTGGCAGTCAGCACAGAGCCCGACGCCGGGCTCGAACCCACGAACCGAGAGATCATGACCTAAGTGAAAGTCGGACGCTTAACCGACTAAGCCACCCAGGCACCTTGAGAAATAACATTTTAATGCAGTACTTAGAATTCAAATTCAGGGGCGCCTGGGTTTGAAAACCAAGCATCTGACTCTTGGTTTCGTTTCAGGTCATGATTGCCCAGTTTATGGGATCGAGCCCTGCGTCAGGCTCTGCGTTGACAGGGCAGAGCCTGCTTGGGAGTCTCTCTGCCCCTCCCCCCTCTCAAAAATAAACAAACATTTAAAAATTAATAAATAAAAATCGAAATTAACACGAAACATCCAAGATGAACAAATACCCACATTTTAAATAAAGATGGGCTCAGGACTGTGGCAGTTTCCTTTTGCCTCAGGCTCGGAGATCCCTCAGCAACCCCCCATCTCGGATTTATTTAACACTGTGGCATTTGTGCACCACGAATTTTTGGCTTTGACCGCTTTGACGTTGCATTCAAATGTTATGTATCTTGATGACTGAGGCTTCTGGGGCCCCCGCAGAGGCCTCGCTCATCTCCCCAAACCCTGACGCTGCCCTCAGCTGTCAGCTTTGCAGGATCTACATCCCTTACTGAGCTCTCTGCCCACCCCCCCCCCAAGGACCACGAGAGACGGCCAGCCACACTCTCCCCCCACCCCTTCTGGCTCAGGAGAAGCAAGGGCTCCCACAAACAGCGGGGTCACCCCACCCCGTTACCGCTTCCTGTGCGCACCTCCGCTCGGGGGACCCCCCCCACCCCTCCCAGATCTGGCTCCTGGTTCTCTGGGACACAGATGGCTTGCCTCTTACGGCCCCCTTCCCCCAGCCCCCATCGCGCCCTCACTGTGGGGAAGGTCATGTTGATGATGTTGAAGCGGCTCTGCAGTCTTGGGGAGATGATGGTCCGTCCGCCCCCGGGAGGGCCCATGGCAGCCATCAGGAACATGTCCTGGAGGGCAGAGACAGGGCACGGGAACACGGAGGGTGTCAGCGGAGCCGGAGGGGCGGGGAGGGGAGGGGAGGGGAGAGGGCCGGGACAGCGCGAGCAGGGACGGGGGACCGGGGAGGTGAAGGGAAGGAAGAGATTAGGGAATCATTCAAGTGACACATTTGTTTTAAGTTCATTGTGATCCATGTACCAAAAATAGAAAATGGAGGTAAGTTAGAAAACGTTTGACTATGTTTTCTAGACCTCGCCTTCTTTTCTTCTTTTTTCAGTGTGCATGTGCATGTGTGCACGTGTGTCCTTTTTCAGAAACACAAGAATACACTACCCGTCAGGAGAACTTCTGACCCTGCGTGCCAGAAGACGGATCCCCCAGGGGGCGGGAGGGAAGGGCTGCTGCCCATGGATTTGGAAAAATGAAACAAACAAGATGCTCAGAATCCCACAGGTGCAGAGCCCGACTGCCCGGGGGTGCCCCGTGGGGGGACGCGGGACCCGAGTCAGGGAGCACTCTGGGCGACAGCAGGGGCATCACGTGAGCGTGGAGAAGGTGCAGAGGTGGAGGACAGGACCCTTTGGTCACACACAAAGCACAGGGCGGAGGCATCGAGGAGAGTTCGCAGGAGGGACTGATAACTGAGGAGCGGGGGGGGGGGGAAGGAGCTGGGGGGCCGCCCCACCCCCCGTGGAGAGGAGCCTCAGATCACAGGAGTCTCTCCGTCCCCCGGAGCCTTACTCGAATGTACTTGATGGTCTGCTTCATGCGATCGTACCAGAAGCCATAGTCAATCCAGAGGCGGATCAGTTCCAGGGGGGGCTGGGACCCAAACATGTCCTTGGCCGGCATGTTAAGGTCATCCATGAAGGTGATCATGCTTTTACCCCCAAACGGCACGTAGACCCCCTTGGTTCGCTTCTCCACCCTGCTCTCGATGATGTTCTGCACGTTATTGGACGTGGTCTGGTGGAAGAGGCACGGGACCATTGCCGGGGTCTCCCCGGGGAGACACTCGGGGTTTGAGAGGAGCGCGGCGGGCACGCGGACCCCGGGGGAGGGCCCGGCCCCGAGACGCACCTGAGCAGACATGTTGACGGTGAGCACGGACCACTGGCTGGACGTCAAGGACTGCAGGACGCTCTGGGCGATGGACGTCTTGCCGGTCCCCACGGGACCCACCAGCAGGACGGGTTTCTGCTTGGCCACCAGTGCGCTCACCAGGTAGTTGTAGCGAACGGTGTCGACCGTGGGCACCATGATCTTGTAGAAGGGGGAGCTGGGAGGAAAGAGAGCCCTGCCCAAGGGTCCTGGCCCCCTCCTTTCCAACGCCCTTCCGCCTCCCGATGTTTATCTTCCTCAGACGCCGGCCGCCCTGCCTCCCGAGGGGCCTGGAGATGGGGCGCCCTGCTTCCCGCGCCCCAGAACGGCCTCCTCCGGGAGTCGGCCCCTCCCCTCTGTGGCTCGCTTCTGCTGGCACCGGCTCTCTGTGCATGTCTCCCACCGACCACAGCCCCAAGCGCGCCCGCGACCCCGGCCTCACTTCGGGGGGTAACGCCAGCTCTTGGGGAGCTTCTCTTCAAATGATGTCCAGCTTCGCATCTTGGGGTCCACAAAGTACTCGTACACCGTGTCCTAAGGAGAGAACGTGTTTGAGGCCACCAAAGCCTTCTCTGGCCGGCCCGGGCCCTGACAGGGGTGCACCCAGCCCACCGGGTGAAAGCAGGAGGGCGCAGGGGGGCGGCATGGGTGAAACCCCGGCAGAGCCTGGCGCCGGGGAACCTTGTGGGTGCTGGAGAACCAGGAGGCACGGGCCGGCCGGCCCTGGGCGCCCTGACCTTGTTGGGAAAGGAGCCCTCAATCTCTCGGAGGTAACTGTCGATCTTCTTGCGCCCCTCCTCGTCCACGGAGGCGCACACGGACCAGATCATGCTGAACACGAAGGTCAGCTCTACCATGGTCACGTAGTTCTCGCTGTCGGCCGGGTTCACCTGGATAGAAGAGAAGGGGCGTGGTGTCCGTCCGTACGAGGTGGAGGGGCTCTCGTTCGCAAGCCGCCTCTGAGGCTCAGGGTTTTGCTCCCTTCCTGGTTCCATCCGGAGAAACCTTGTGCTTGTAGATAAACCTAAACCTGAAGCATTTAGGGGGACCCGAAGGTCCGCGTCGGTCAGCAGCTGCCCTGGCGCCCTCCTCTGCTGTGTCCTGAAGGTGCGGCGGCGTACGGCCACACCACAGCTGCCCTGAAGTGCCCACGGGCGCACCAGGACTTGGAGCGAGGGGTGTCCTGGCGACCTGTCTGTAACTGCAAACAGCTGGAGATGACCGAAGTGTCCGCCAGGAGAGGAATGTTCTATAGTGGAACAGTGTGCAGTGGTTAAAGGCAGTGACCTTAATCTGTGGATGCCAATGCAGAACTCAAACCCACGTGGCTGTACAGGTACGGGACGCGTGGGACATGGTGTGTTTTTTATTTTTTTAAACTTATGTTTATGTTTATTTATTTTTGAGAGACGGCACAATCGGGGAGGCGGGGGGCGGGAGGCAGAGAGAGAGGGAGACACAGAATCTGAAGCAGGCTCCAGGCTCTGAGCTAGCTGCCAGCACAGAGCCAGATGTGGGGCTCAAACCAACAGACCGTGAGATCATGACCTGAGCCAAAGTCATGTGCCTAAGCGACTGAGCCACCCAGGCGCCCCTGGCATACCACATTTTCTACGGCTGCCTACAGACCTGTATGTAAATGCTGTTAGAAAGGTCTGAAATGATGCACCCACACATGCTACAGTCGTTACTCGTGTAGACGGGGGAGCAGGACTGGATTTAATATAAAACATTTTATTTTTATTTATTTTTATTGTTTAGTTTTTTAAAAAGTTCATTTATCTTGGGGCGCCTGGGTGGCTCAGTCGGTTAAGCGTCTGACTTCAGCTCAGGTCATGATCTCGCAGTTCGTGGTTCGAGCCCCGCGGTGGGCTCTGTGCTGACAGCTCAGAGCCTGGAGCCTGCTTCGGATTCTGTGTCTCCCTCTCTGTCTGACCCTCCCCTGATCATGCTGCCTCTCTCTCTCTCAGAAATAAGTAAAACATTAAAAAATTTTTAAAGAAATAAAAATTTAAAAATAAGTAATAAATAAATAAATAAATAAATAAATACAGTACAAACTGTTTCCAGGCAGTGATTTCAGCTCAACAGACAAATACCCAACTTTGGTCTTTACTCCAGAAATCTGAACTGGACGATGCTGCTCTTAAATGTCAGTTAACCTGAACATTCCCAACCCCCTCCTCAGATGAGGCTGGGGGCTCCTGGCCACAGGAACGGCCGCCCAAGGCCTCCCATACGCCAAAGCCTAATAGCTATTTTTTTAAAAGGACGGAAAGATGAGGAACCAGATGAACTGTCCTCGGCTCCGCAGATACGGGTAGGAAATCACAGCGAGACTTCACGGTGTTAGAGGCGCAAGTCTGGCATTCTGCCGCGTGTGCACAGGCACACGCAAACCCGCGTGCACGGCTCCTCCAAGGTCAGTGGGGCCTCCCCCTGGCGTCCCCGCTCCGCGCAGGTCTGTGTGCAAACTGTGTCTCAGACGCCCCACTCCCTGGAGCTGTGCCCGCATGGTCACAAGCCCCCCCCGCCCCGGCCCTGCTCTGCCCCCCACCCCTGCCCTGCTCACCCCATTCTCTGGAGTGGCCAGAACCGAGTACAGCTTGCAGAGGGAGATGATCCCACTGTATTCCGGGACAGTCACCAGCTCGTTGCAATAATCCTTCTTGAAGGTCAGCATCTTGTTGATGAACTTCTCGAACATGCGCTGAAGGGGCTCGGCCTCGGCCTGGAGTCGGTGAGAAAGGGCCCTAGCTCTTGGCCCCGCGGGCCGCGCTGAGGGCCACCCGCCCTCTCCTCTCCCCCACTGCACACCTTTGGCCTCTTCTCCAGCCAGGACTGAACGTACGGCTTCCAGCCCAGGTCAGCGTAGTCCGTGTAGACCATCCCGCAGCGCGACACGGTGGCGGGAGAGGCCACGGCCAGGTTCTCCACCTCGAACAGCAGTGACACCTGAGGACACGCTGGGTCGGAACTTCATCCTCCGGCCACCCCACCCCCATCAGCAGAAAGAGTTGGGACTCGATGCCCCCAAGCATCTCTGTCCAAGTACTGAGTGGGGCAGGGCGATGGATGGCCTGTTGCTTACAAATGACTTACTTGCTTTTTAAAAGAATTTAGAGCTCGTTCAAGGTTAAGCTTACCGAAAACCTTCCCCCCCCACCCCGCCTCGCTCGCACTACTTGTGTGGGTGCAGAGGGCTTCACAGCTGGGGAACACGTAACCCCGGGCGGTCCGGCGAAGGGGGCACGGACTTCTTTCCTATCAGCTGTCCCCGCCATCCGCGGGAGAGGGTCTCCCCGAAGCCAGGCGTCCTCCCCCTTCCTCCCCGCACAGAACTCCTCCCCAGGGGGCTCCCCGCCCCCCGGCCGCGAGCCCCGCCTCGTGCCCCCGGGTCCCCAGCTCCGTGGGGCGGCACCTGCTCAGGCAGGGAGATGCGCTCCCCATTGATGAGGGTCAGGACTTTGTTATCGTCCATGACGGAGTTCATGCTCTCAATCCACAGTGTGTCCACGGGGCCGTCGAAGAGGATCCACTTCTCGTCGGGCTTCTCGTCTTGGTAGGAGGAGGAGGGTCAGGAAGCCAGAACTTTCTCCCCGGACCTCCCTTCCCTCTCGTCCCCAGAGAGGCTCGCGCCCCACGCGTTCGGCTCCCCAACGCGAGCTTTCCAGCCCCACCGCCCAGCCCCACCCCGCGACCCTCGGGGCACCTGCACAGGCCGCCCGCATGACGCTGGACAGGACGCCGTCTGTCCACTCGTTGGTGTTGAGGTCGTATTCCCCATACAGCTCCCCCAGGGACAAGGCCTTGGGGTTCAGGGGGAACTCCTGGAAGCGGCCCGGGACCGGGGGGGGGTGAGATGCTGGCCGGCGCCAACCCCCAGGTGCCCTCCTGTTTCCACCCGCCCCCCTCACATCCGGGGCTCTGTGCCCGCCCTGCTCTCTCTCGAGCCCCCGGCCCTGGCCTCCTGGCGCGCACCGCGTTCCCACCCCCGGCACCCCCCCCCCGTCCGCCAGGGGCCCCGCACCCGAACGATGTTGAAGTTGGGGTCTCCGGCGCGGCACAGCGAGGACAGGGAGGCCTGCAGCACCCGCCACGAGGCCGTCTTGCCGCTGCCCGTGCAGCCCACGATCATGGCGGAGTGGCGCGAGCTCTTGGTCTCGTACAGCTGGATCACCTTGGTGAGCGTGAACGGCGTGGGCTGCAGGTCCATGTCGCGGGTCTCCTGCTCGATGGTGTCCCGCAGCTGAGGGAGGCCAAGACGCAGGGAGAGAGCATGAGCCCCCTGGGGGCTGGGGGCTCACGTCCGGACCGGCAGACGTGGCCCCGGGGCCCCCTGAGCTCTGGCCGGAGGCCGGCTGTCCGCAGAGCAGAGAGACCGGGGCCCCAGCTTCCGCTGCGTGAACCCGAGGAAGTTGCACCTCTGAGCCTCAGTTTCCTTGTCTGTTAAATGGGAGTAATGAGGATGCTTTCCCCGTAAGGTTGTTGTATCACCTCCCTGCTTTCACCCCAGCTCCACACCCCGGGCCCGTCTTTCCCGCTGGCTTAGGAACGCGCTGACAAAGACACGCCTCTGTCCAGCACATTTGAGGTTCCAGGAGAAGGGAGCACTCCGGAGGAGGTCCCTGTGCTTTCTAGAACCCTCCTGCCCACCCCTTCCCTTCCATGGCTCTCGCAGCTCTCACGCATCAGCAGCTCCCGGCAGCTTCTCAGCGCCCCGGAGCGAGGAGAGAAGTTGAGGCGGGGGGCGCTGCTGGGCACAGAGGAGATAGAAGGGCCCGGAAGTTTCCACAAAGTGAGACCCCGCCCCGTCAGGAGGGGGTGGGCTGCGGCAGGAGAGCGGGGTGTCTGTGAGGCGAGGAAGCCCGGAGCGGTTGACAGTCCATCAGGAGGTCACGACCAGTGGAAGGCAGAACAAATACATTCACGCGTGGGGGGGGGGGACAGATACCTTGCCGTAGTCGATGACGGGCAGCTCGGTGCCGGGGAACAGGTCGTGCATGATGGCGTTGAAGAGCGGCACGTCGACCGAGGTCAGCTTGGCGATGTTCATGTCCCGCATGGAGAGCAGCAAAATCTGGGCGGGAGAGACGGAGCCTCGGGCCTGAGCGGCCAGGGCCTGGGTTCTCCCCAGGGCCTGTCTCTCCGGGGGGCGAGGGGCAGGTGGTCAGCAGGAGGACAGGTCACACGGGGGACGGCAGAAGGGGGCGTGGGGGCGGGAATCCCCCCCTGGGGACGGGATCTGAAAAGCTTTGCTGAGGGCGCAGGTGAAGGCCCGCGGCCATGGCCCTGACCCACCTCTTCGTCAGACAGGTCGGGCTGCAGACGGCGCTTCTTGCCCGCGTAGCGCAGGAGGGAGGTGAGGGCCCGCAGGCCAAAGTCGTAATGGTCCTGTCTGGACAGCTGCTGCATGGCCAGCGAGTACAGCGTGTACACCTTCTTGGCCAGGATCTGGGGGCCGAGACAGAGCGGGGGACACTGAGCACCCCAGAAACCCCTCTCCTCCACACAGGGACGGTTACAGATGGCCGGAAGCCGGCCCTGGGACCCGAGGCGGCCGGGGCGGGCTCTGTGGACAGCTCTAGCGGGAAGATCGCGGCAACGGTCCTGACGCGGGCCAGGGGCAGACCCCCCTCCCCTGAGCTCTCCGGCCCCCACATCCTGCTGACAACAGCCTCCGTTCCTTGTAGGATAAGCTGACCGTGAGGCCGGGGCCCCTCTGTGCGGGGAGTAACCCTGGAAGGGAAGGCAGACGATGGGGAAAGGACGTCACCGCCCACCTTGCAGTTGCCGAAGCCCTCCCCAAAGAGAATGATCTCGGCGATGAGAGTGGAGTCCGGCACCACCATGGCAATCGGGCGGAACATGGATTTGAGGTTATCGGGCAGCTCAGTGCGGCCAGCGTAGCCTGAAAAACGGCACCATTTTTTCAGAGCCCCAGCGGCTCCCCACGCAACCCCGTCCTCCCCAACCCTGGCTGGCCCCACGGGCTCCCCACCTCCGACTACATGCTCTCCCCTCGCCTCACCTCGGCCCTGGCCCTGCTCTCCTAACCCTGGCGCCTCCCCTCCTTTCTGCGTGGCCCTGTGTCAGACTCAAATCCCAGAGCTGACGGCTTCTCGTCCGTCCAGGCTCCGTGTGGGACTCAGGACAGTCCTGATGGAAATCACTGCTGTGTCTCAGATTCTTCCGGTACCCAAACCCTTTCCTGGTTTCCCCGCAGACCCTGCCTCTGGAGCTTTTCCTAGGGAACAAGGGCCTGCGTGTTCGGGGAGAGTCTCTCTGGGAAAGGGATGGCAGCTTCCAGAACTCAGGGAGCTCGCCTGCTGGGAGAGGACGGAGAAGCATCTCAGGAGACTAGGGACACACGTACACACACAAGCGGATGTCAGCACATTTCGGGAGGACGTAAGATCGCCTCCCCTTCTCCCAGGAAGTCGGTGTTTACCCTTCTCTCACGCTCTGTTGTCTTTAGCCGCCTGTCCCCTGGCTAAACACAGCGGCCTGGACGGTGGAGGACACTCAGTGCTCCCCCCGCCGCCGAGCCTCAGCGGCCGGCAACCCAGCCCCCATACCAGGATTCATGGTGATGAAGATCCCACAGGACCACACCAGGTTTATTTCAAAGCCTTCGAAATGGAAGCGGGTGAGGCTGGCAGCCAGGGCCGACAGGATGGACAGTATCTGCTGGGCCACCACCGACAGCACCTCCACGTTGATTCGGTTAAACTCGTCAAAGCAGCCCCAGGCGCCGGTCTGTGGGGGGGGAGGAGAGGGAGTCGCTGGGAGCGAGAGAAGGTCCCCCCTCCACACACGGGGAGACACTAGAAACTATCGTGTCCTGCCTGGAACGCGCCGGTGGGCATGGCGGTCTCCCAAACGCCCGCGCTACCTGGCGTGGGCTGGGGACAGCGTAGCCGGTTGTGGTTTCTGGCCAGAACGTTCCAGTGGACCAGGGAGAGCCGGACAAGGTGTGGGTGGGAAAGGGGCTGGGGCAGAGATCTCGCAGGCACCGAGCGCGTACACCACACACAGTTGGCGCGCATCGCCTTACGGAGCCCTCTCATAATCTTTCCATTCTTCAAATAAGCGAGCCCCGGCCCTGAGTGAAGCTCGGGGTGGTGCAGGGACTTCACCGAGATGAGAGGTGATACGGTGTTGGTGGTCACAAAGCAGTGAGCCAGCCGGCTCTTTCTGGGGCTAAACGACACGTCGAGGGCCTCCGGGGCACTGACCTGGGCCAGGCCCGAGTACATCCTGCCCATGGACTTGTAGTCCAGGCCCTCGGAGCAGTTGACCACAATGACGTAAGTGCCGAGGGCCTTGCCCAGATCCTTGACGGTCTCGGTTTTCCCCGTGCCCGCCGGGCCCTTGGGGGACCCCCCTCGGTGCAGGTGCAGCGCCGTGGTCAGCGTCATGTAACACCTGAGGGTGAGGACGAGACCTGGTCTGAGTCCCGGGAGCCTGCCCTCAGCAGGCGCTGCCCCCTCCCCCACCACCCCCCAGCCACCTGGTCACCGCGCCCAGCCAACCTGTCAGTCAGGGGGGTGATGACGAGCCGCCCGGAGTTCCCCAGGTACTCATAGCCATACTGGAACTGCGTGTTGGTCTGGCGGATCATACAGTCGTCAAAATCCTGGGGAAACCGGGCAGGGCAGGGGAGAGGCGGGCTGAGGACCCGGACGGAGACAGGACCAAGGAGGCAGGGAGGCAGTGGTTAGGAGATCAGGGGTTCGGTTTACGGGGGGAGGGTTTACGACCCAGAAGGAAAATGGGGGTGGGGGCTTCAGGCGGCACAAATGCCCCGGCCGTGGAGGCTCCGGGTCTCGGTCAAGTGCCAGCCCCAGTGAGCATTGACTGGAGCAATGACCACTCCTGATTCAGGAGGTGACAGAGCTGACCCGGTTAGGGACGCGAGGTGAGACGGAGCGCTGGGGGACTGGTGTGGGGGGGATCGCAGACGGAGCGGACGCCAGGCCTCGCGTACCTTCTCCCAGTAGAAGCGGAGCTGGCTGAGCCAGTCGAAGGAGCTGATGTCCATGAGGCCGCTCTTATACAGCTTCTCCAGCACGTCCCGGGCGTGCACCTCTATCGTCACCAGGGCCACAATCTTAAGCCGCATGATTTTGGTCAAGTTCCCCCGGATGGCCTCCGAATACTTATTCAGCACTGACACCTGCCGGGGGGTTCGGGGAGGGGGGAGTACGGAGGGGCGTGCAACCAAACCCTAACACACTGCATCCCGGCCTCACACGACTTCCAGCCCCCGAAACTCCTGACCCCCCAGCGCCCACCAGACCTTCTTGGCTCGACTTCTGCCACAAAGCACCCTCCTTCTGACCTTGACCTCTGACCCCGGAGTAACCCCCCAACCCCCACCGGGCCCACCCCATCCTTGTAGGGCCCCCCACCTGCTTCTTCTTCATGACCTTGAGGATCTTCTTGTCCCCCCGCTCCTTGGCCGTCATCAGGCACTTGGTGACATCGGCCGTCCACTGGATCTGACTGGCAGTGATCACCATCTGGGGCACGCAGAGGCCGCGTCCACACCTCTGCCCCTGGTCGGCCAGGCAGCCCAGCCCCCAGCCCCGCCAGGACGCACTGCTACTCCTCTGTCCATATGCTTCTCTGCCCAGGGTTGGGCATGTGCCTAAGGGCAGGAGCTCAGGGCCCGCAGGCCGGGAAGCCAGGCCTGAGCCCAGAACGGGGTTCTGTCTACGTCTGCTGCTTCCCCGTGGCTCCGTCCCTCTCGTCCCCCCATCGGCCTGGCCCAGCTCACCTGGCCAGCCCACTCCTTCACCCACTTGTCCCTCTTGTTGAGAAACTTCTTGAGGGCCACGCGGCAGGCACGGAGGACGTCCCGCAGGGTCACCTTCATGGCCCGCTCCACATCGCCAAGCCAGGACTGGGGCAGGCGAGAGCACACAGTGGCGGGGCCGCAGGGCCGGGGGCGAGCGGCCCTGAGGGCGGGGCGCTGGGCCCAGGAGCCAGGCAGGGGCAGGGCGGCGGCTGGCCGGGCCCCTGAGGGAAGTGGAGGCGAGGGGGGCGGCCCGCGCGGTTTCCGGGTTCAGGGCAGAGGCTAGTTTTCAGGAATGGCAGGTGGGAGGCGGACAGTGACTAATGTCCCTTCCCAGGGGTGTCCTCTCCTCTCAGGGCCAAGCTGAGTTTCCGAGGGGAAGAGGAATCAGCCTGATGCTTCGACCTTCGCCACAACTCACCTCCACGGGCCCTTCTAAGAATACTGAGTGGAGGAAGTCCACATACTCGCCATCGCCCGAGAACATTCCCACAGCTTCCCACTTGCTGCTGGGGCCCCCAACCTGCAAAACCAGGAAGCTGTTAGTGGTCTGGCCGGCCCACTCCTGACATCTCCCGATTCACCAATTCTAACAAGTTCTCGCCCAGATAACCCAGAAGTATGACTATCCCCCTCCTGTGGGGAGGGCTAAGGTCCCCTCCCAGGCCTTGAGTACCTTGACGCCACCATCTGTCCCCTGCCCTGCACCCCAGCCCAGCTGGCTCCCCCGACCTTCTGCATTCTCAGCAATTTGATGTTGTCAAAGCATTTCTTGAGGTGTGGCTGCACGGCCTCCGGGTTGCGGGACTGGCCGAGGATCTCCAGGAGGTCGTCATTGGACAGGAAGTAGAAGCGGGGAAAAGTGTGGCGCTTGGTCTCCAAATACATATCTAGAGACTTCTGAATGTCTTCCAGAATCATGTTCATTTCGATCAGCGTGTCCAGGAGGCCTGGGGGAAGAGCGGCGAGTAAGGTTTGCTGGCCCTTCCCCATCACCTGGAGTAGAGCCAGGATGTTCCACTTGCTGCCAGCGCTCGATGGCAGGGGTCGTACTGCCAGAATGGTTTCCGGAAGCCGAGTAGGGTCTCCAAATCACCCCATCACACTTATCCCATGCTCTTCGTTAATTCGTCGAGTGTTTGTTACACACTGTTACATGTTTGTACACCCCGCACTGGTATACGGTGTACAGGATTCAGTGAATACCACTACGTCCCATCTCCCTACGGTCTTAGAACAATGGTCCTGGGGCGCCTGGGGGGCTCAGTGGGTTGGGCGTCCGACTTCGGCTCAGCTCATGAGCTCACGATTCATAGGTTTGAGCCTCGCGTTGGGCTCTGTGCTCAGCTCAGAGCCTGGAGCCTGTCTCAGATTCTGTGTCTCCCTCTCTCCCTGCCCCTCCCCTGCTTGTGCTCTCTCTGTCTCAAAAATAAATTAAAAAATAAATTTAAAAAAAAGAAAAAAGAAAGAACAACGATCCTGTTCCCGCAAGGAACGCAGGGCTCTGCGGTCACCCCAAGAGTTTCTGAAAATTAGAGACTGTTCTGCTCGTACACAAAACAGCGAGTGAAATCATGAGATGTAAATATAGGCCACGTGCACACGGTGACAGAGGTCTGGAACCACCAGGATGCGCGTGTCCCTGGAGGTGTAGCGACAGGGCCACTAGACTGAGGGACAGACGGTGGCCGTGCAGACGGCAGCTCTACCACCAATCGGCCTGTCGGTTAACCTCACCGAGCTTTTAGCCCTTTGTCCAAAAAACCGTCGCACTCTACCTCAAAGAGCAATTTAAGACACTAAACAACATGGATTCACGGGGGCATCTGGGGGACTCAGTCGGTTGAGCATCGGACTCCTGATTTCGGCTCAGGTCATTATCTTACAGTTCGTGGGTTCGAGCCCCCACGGTGGGCTCTACGCTGACAGTGTGGAGCCTACTTGGGATTCTCATTCTCTCTCTCTCTCTCAAAATAAACAAACTGGAAAAAAAAATGGATTCACATTGCCAGCTCTCAGCAATCCTAGCTTCCTCCTAACCTTAGGTCTCCTTGTTTGCTCAGTTTCTAGCTCTGAAGAAACTATGAGTACCCTGGAATGTGAATGCTGAGGGGCTCCTCACCCTTCCAAGCAAAGAGTCTACGGGCTGCCGGACCTCCGAATGGCCCGCGGGGATCACAAGAAGACTCAGTGGCCATGGCCAAGAGGAGTGTGGTTTTTGTCTTCAGCAAAGGGATACTTGTCTCTATGGCTTTGCTTACAAATTGTCGCAAGAAGTAATTTTGACAACGATCAGATATTATTTCTAACAAATGCATGCTGCTGCTCAACTTTGCATAACCTAACGCTTGCACTTTACCAGAATAATTAAAATCGTGGGTTTTTTTCACATGTACACCCAAGGTTCCTGGGAAAGTGAAAAATTGTTGGGGCACCTGTGTGGCTCAGACGGTTGAGCGTCCGACTTCAGCTCAGGTCATGATCTCACGGTTTGTGGGTTCGAGCCCTGCGTCGGGCTCTGTGCTGACAGCTCGGAGCCTGGAGCTGCTTCAGATTCTGGGTCTCCCTCTCTCTCTGCCCCTCCCCCGCTCAAGCTCTGTCTCTCTGAATCTCAGAAATGAATAAACATTTTTTAAAAAAAACAGATTGGCCCAAGGCAAAATAAAGTTCTCAGTAGCCCAACCGAGAACTCTTCCCAGCATACTCATTCCTGGTGCCCATCGCCAAACCTCAATGCCTGATTCTTGACCCCGGCCCGCCACAATCAACCAGGCCTTTCTGAGTGTGCGTCTCTCCCCAGCCCCACCCCATGCTTACCGAAGGGTCTCCAACAAAGACCAGTTAACCTGATGAACCAATTAAAGTCAAGGTAATAACAACAACAGCTAACAGTCGCCGAGGGCTGATGCCATGGCCCCGAGGAGGTCAGTGCTTGCTCTGCTTTACCTCAGTTCCCTGCACTGTCCCGTGAAGGAACCCGCCCAGCGACGGCTCCCAAGGCGCAGTGCGAGTAACTGGGCGCTGGCTTCATGCCAGGCTCTGTGCTGAGGACCATACACACCTTCACGGTCCCCACAGGGACGTGGAGAAAGGGCTGCCGGTGCCCCCGCCCCTACTGCAGGGGAGGAGGCCGGGGTGAGGAGGAGGCTCCCGGAGCCACACTGGCAATGGCACAGGAGGCCGGCTCTGAACTCACCCCTGACTCCACATCCCGCTCTATAACCACACAGTACACTCGGCCTGGGTGTGTGCCGAGTCTCCCTTACTGAACGGCTCTTTTAAAGCTCAGATGAGGCGGTGGTGACGGCACGGAGGCCGCTACGACTGTCAGTCTTGTGGCCCTGACGCGTGCGGCCCCGGCGTCGCGCTCACCGGGCGCCCACCCAGGCTCTGTCAGGACACGAGGCCACCGAGCTCAACAGACCTGGGTGGTGGGTGCTGCGCAGGGCGTTGCTGTCCTTGCTCATCCGGTCCATGATGCACTTCCAGGTGCTGTTGATCTGGTCGAACAGGGCCGACTCGCTGGGCAGCTGCTTGCGGATGTCCTCCCCCAGGAAGATGTTCTGAGGGGCCGGGACGGGGGCGAGAGGCTGCGGCTCACATACTCCTCGCTCCCAGGGCAGGAGCGGCCGTGGGAGGCAGGTAAGGAGTCGGAACCAAAGGGCAGGAGGCGCTAAGTTGCGGAAGGAAGGTCGGGGTCGGGACACCAGACACTTGGGTCCGAGAAGAAAAACGAAAAGAGAACAAAGGCTTTTCGAGGTGGGGGGCGCTGAAGACTGAGAGGTAATCACTGAGAGTCAGACGCTCGGGGCCGAGACAGGAGAATGACTTCAGAATAAATGAGTAAACTTTTAAAAAAAGATGTGGCAGGGGCGCCTGGGTGGCTTAGTCGGTTAAGCGTCCGACTTTAACTTAGGTCATGAGCTCGCGGTTCGTGGGTTCAGGCCCCGCCTCGGGCTCTGTGCTGACTGCCAGCTCAGAGCCTGGAGCCTGTTTCAGTCTGTGTCTCCCTCTCTCTCTGACCCTCCCCTGCTCACACTGTCTCTCTCTCTCCTAGAAATAAATAAAATATTTAAAAAAAAAAAAAAAAAGAAAAAAAAAAAAAAAAAATTAAAAAAAAAAAAAAAAAGAATGACTTTAGAGTGGGAAATGAGGCTGGTAACAGGGCAAGTGTGTCGGACCCGCGCAGGGAGAGGGGCAGAGGGTTTGCAGGGGCCGCTCGGGCAGCGAGTCCCCACCTCCAGGTACATCCACTGCCGCTGCACAGTGAGCACCATCTCCACGACCTCCAGAATGAGGGACAGGCAGCGCTCCCAGTGGTCCACCTCCTTCTCAAAGGCCATGACGAAACGAGAAGCCTTCATGGTGGACAGGGCCACCTGGTTGTCCTCCAGCGCCTGGAACACCTCCTCTGTGCCTCTGGGGGGGGGGGGCAGCCAAACCGTGGTCCGTCCGCACCTGCCCGCCTTCCGGCCACTCTGCAGCCCAGGCGGCGCGGCCCTGCGCTTCCCGGGCGGCCCGTCTACCTGAGCCGGTGGTGGCCCTTGTCCTTGTAGGGAACTATGTCCAGCTGGATGACTTCCCAGGTCTTGGCGATGTTCTGTAAGGCCTGCGGAAAGAAATTGGGGGGCGCGGCGATCTGGTAGCTGCTCCCCACGGGGAACGGGGGGGCCGTCAGATGGTGGGAGGCTTGGCGCGGGGCGCGGGGGGGCGCAGAGAGGACTCTGTCGTACCAACTCTATGGCCAGCTCTCTGGTCGCCGAGGCCGAGATCTCCCCAATTTTCTCCACGTGCTGGTCCATCCCAAGCTGCACGATCTGCTCCAGGGTGAAGCTGTCAGACTCCTGGTCGAACTCGCGCTGGATCTCCTCCCGGACCTGATCCCAGTGCCTGCAGCCGGGGACAGGGCGTCAGAGCACACGGCCGGCCCGCAGGCCTCCCCGCGCCCACCGGGGCCGTGCGATTCCGCACACGGGTCCATTCGGGCTTCAACAGGTATTTCCTTTTTTTTTTTTTTTTAATTGTTTTATTTATTTCTAGGAGAGAGAGAGAGACAGCGTGAGCAGGGGAGGGTCAGAGAGAGAGGGAGTCACAGACTGAAACAGGCTCCAGGCTCTGAGC
Organism: Hyaena hyaena; assembly: GCF_003009895.1. Classification (NCBI taxonomy): domain Eukaryota; kingdom Metazoa; phylum Chordata; class Mammalia; order Carnivora; family Hyaenidae; genus Hyaena; species Hyaena hyaena. The sequence goes on from NW_024080689.1 coordinate 3,842,632, forward strand.
TGACAGTCAGCACAGAGCCCGACGCGGGGCTCGAACCCACGAACCGCGAGATCATGACGTAAGCGAAAGTCGGACGCTCAACCGACTAAGCCACCCAGGCGCCCCTTCAACAGGTATTTCCTAAATTGGCCCTAAACGCAACCTTAGGCCCGGCGGAGAAATACAGACACCGAGCTGCCGACTCTCTGGACAGAGAGTCAACACTGACAGCATGGAGTTCCCTGTAGACCACAGGCAGGGCCGAGCGTTTACATGCAGACTTTTGACTCCTCCATCTGTACGTGAGGAAACTGAGGCTGGGCGAGGTCCAGCAAGGGGAGCGGTCAGGTTGTACTTAACCACAGGGTACTGGACAGTGAAGCGGGGCCCAGAAACACTGCCATGGACATGATGCAGAAGAAGAAAGATTACTTCCTTCTAAAGGAATAGCTGATTATTAAAATGCAGCTTTTAAAATCATTTATTCCATGGGCACCTGGGTGGCTCAGTTGGCTAAGTGTCCTACTTCAACTTCAACTCAGTGATCTCTGGGTTCATGGATTCGAGCCCCACATCGGGCTCTGTGCTGACAGCTCAGAGCCTGGAGCTGCTTCAGATTCTGTGTCTCCCTCTCTCTGCCCCTCTGCCACTCATGCTCTGTCTCTGTCTCAAAAATCAATAAAAATTTAAAACGTTAAAAATAAATAAAATAAAATCGTTTATTCAGTCCTCAATGGCTGTGAAGGCCTCTTCTATCAGGTAATGGGTTCCAGATGCATCAAAAGAGTAAAAATTTGCACAACAAAATTATAAAGTGTTCGAGGAAAGTATGGAGAGAATGCATGTGTAACCTTAGGCAGGAGAGGGGTTTTTTTCTATCTTTAGAAAGTTTATTTGTTTATTTGGAGAGAGGCAGAGAGAAAGGGAGAATCTCAAGCAGGCTTCGCTCTGTCAGCACAGAGCCCGATGCAGAGCTCAAACCCACAAACTGTGAGATCATGACCTGAGCTGAAATCAAGAGTCAGATGCTTTACCCCAGGCGCCCCAAAGGGAGGTCTTCTTAAATGAGGACCCAAAATAAAATCCCTGAAGGAAGAAAGTGATACCTTTAGCTGCATCAGAATAAAATTTTTTGGGGGTGCTTGGGGGGCTCAGTGGGTTAAGCGCCTGACTCTTGATTTTGGCTCAGGTCACGATCTAGAAGTTTGTCAGTTCCAGCCACCACCCCCCACAGTGACAGCGTGGAGCCTGCTGGGAAGTCTGTCTCTCTGCCCCTCCCCTGCTTGCATGCACACACTTGTGGGTGCTCTCTCGAAAGAAAGAAAGAGAGAGAGAGAGAGGGAAGGAAGGAAAGGAAGGAAGGAAAGGAAGGAAGGAAGGAAGGAAGGAAGGAAGGAAGGAAGGAAGGAAGGAAGGACGGACGAACAAGGTGCCTGGGTGGCTCAGTTGGTTGAGCATCTGACTTCAGCTCAGGTCATCATCTCGCAGTTCGTGGCTTCAAGGGTCGCGTCGGGCTCTGTGCTGACAGCTCGGAGCCTGGAGCTGCTTCGGGTTCTGTGTCTCCCTCTCTCTCTGCCCCTCCCCTGCTTGTGCTCTGTTTCTCTCTCTCGCTCTCAAAAATACATAAACATTTTAAGAAATTAAAAAAGAAAGAATGCACTGTTTGCCTGAGTGAAGGTGTCTGGCTGGGCCGTGATCAGAACAGGCACAGGGGAGGAAAGACAGAAGGAACCGGGCGGGGCGGCGGAGTCGCAGGACGCGGCGGCTCTCACGAGGCCACCCCGGAGGGCGCCTGCGGGGGGGGCCGGGGAGGGCTCGGGCCAGGGGCGGCCCCAGGAGCGGCCTCACCTCCTTCTGAGGGCCGGGTTGCGCAGGTCCGAGATGAGAGGCACGGTCCTCTTGAACTGCTCTATTTTCGAGCGCGTGGTTTCGATAACCTCCCAGTTGCGGTCCTGGGCGGCAGAAGGGGACGCGTCAGAAGCCCTGGCGCCGTCCCCGCACGGCCGTCCCTTGGGCCTCGCCCCGGCCTCCACGCGCCTTGTACTCTTTGGCGAGCCTCAGGAGGCGGCGGGACAGCCCGTGGGCCACGGCCTCCATGGCCTCCGTCTGCAGGTCGAGGAAGCGGCCCGTCTTCCACCGGCTCCAGCTCTCTTCCCAGTCCCGCGTGGCCTCCCAGATCTGCTGCAGGGCGTCCAGCTCCTTCGCGGCCAAGGGCAGAAGAGGCGTTGGGCGGCGGGACTCCGGGCCCTTCCCCCACAGACGCCCAGCTCCTCTGCCCCCCTCGCTCGCTCCACCGGACAGGACGGGGCTGCCCCGTGAGGTCACACCCCTTCCTCCGCTTCCCGCCGTAGGGGCCCATCACGTGACAGGCCTGGGAAAGACCCTCAATGCCATTAGCCAACCGGACACGCAGATCACAGCCACCACGGGAGGCCGCCCCCCACGCCCGGCAGGACGTCCGCCCCCAAGACAGGGCGTGCGGACGTCGCTGGCGGGTGCGGCCCGGCCCGTAGGCCGCAGGCTCCTTCCCGGCCCATCCGCGGGGACCACGCGGGTCCGGCCCGCACGCCACCTTCTCCAAGTTCTGCAGGTCCTTGGAGACGGGCTGCTCGATCTTGAAGATGCCCAGGTTGGAGCGGAGACCGCTTTCTTCCTCCCGCATGGCGGCCAGCATGGCCCGCATCTGGGCGATCTGATCGAGCGCCGACTGATGGCCCACGTTACTGGTGAAGGGGCCTGCGGGAGGCAAGGGTGCCGCTCAGACCCCCCCGCTCCAGGCCGTCGCCCCCCGGAAGGGCAAATCTCCTCTCTTCCCTCGCGTGAGGAGGGGAAGGAAAACAAGAGGGAACGCGTTGTAAGAACGAAGGTTAATCTTAGCAAAAACTTTTTTTTTTTTTTTTTTTAATTTCTGAGAGAGAGACACAGCGTGAGCAGGGGAGGGTCAGAGAGAGGGAGTGACAGACTCTGAAACAGGCTCCAGGCTCTGAGCTGGCAGTCAGCACAGAGCCCGACGCGGGGCTCAAACCCACAAACTGTGAGATCATGACTTGAGCCGAAGTCGGACGCTTAACTGACTGAGCCCCCCAGGCGCCCCAGCAAAAACTCTTAAATGCGGCTTGAGAAGCAGAAACACATGGGCCACGGGAGGTGTGAGGAAACTAGAAATTCAGGAGGGCCCCAACCAACGCTCGGCGACGGCAGCCGAGCCAGGGCTCTGTCCCCTCCCCAGCACCACCCTCCCTCTGTTCAAGCCTCCCAGGGACCTGGGCTCAGAAAGCCTGGGTCACAACGGAGGGAAGGGGAGAGGAGCCGAGGAACGGGTACCTTTGGATTCAAAGTCCTCCAGAAGATTGTGGGCTTTCTTCTTGAAATCATCAGCCGAGTGGATGAGGCCTGTCTTGAACTTCTCCTTGTGTTTCTTGAGCATCAGCTCGCTGTCCAGCACGGTTTGTTGGAAGGTGACCCACTCCCCATTGAGGCTGTTCAGCATCTCCAGGACCTGGGGGCGTCAATGAGGGGACGATGGCCCGCGAGCAGGGGTCGGCCCCCCTCACCAATGCTCTCAAGGCCTCCTTGCTGATCTTCTGGGCCACAGTCTGTGGTCAAGTTCTACTTGCCATGAGGCCCAAAGAAATGAAGCCATGAGCTGCTGCCGGGCCTCAGAGAAACCCGTACGCGGCGCCCCAGTTACCACGGAGCTGGCTCGGGCTCTCAGGGCCTCGAACTCGCGCCCGCGGCCCGGCTTGCCCCTCAGCTGTCCCTCCGGACCACGCAGACCCACTTTCCCGGCGCTCGCCCCGGGCGGGCCGCACGTGGGCACTCACGCTGTCCTGCACCGGCACCTCGTACTTCTCGAGGATGGCGAACTGCTCGTGGATGGGGGGGATCTGGGCCTCCAGGCAGGGCAGGTCGTGCTGCAGGGTGTCCATGAGCTGCAGGCTGGCCCCCAGTTCCTCCAGGGTCTGGGGCGGGTGGCTGATTCTGGAGACGGGCGAGGAGAGGGCCGGCGGGTGGAAGGGGCCGGGCCCGCCTCCCCGCACCACTGCCGCTCGCACCCGGCCTCCCTGCACCCCTGCTGGCGCCTACTTCTCAGCGTTCTCCCTCAGGTAGGTGTGGAGCTCCAGGAGGCGCCGGGCCGCCATCTCCTTGAGCAGGGTCGTGAACTTGCTCTGCCACTCGTTGCAGTGCTGCACCAGCGAGAACTTGAGGTGGGAGCAGTCCAGCAGCACGAACTGGATGTTGAGGACCGTCTCCTCCTTCTGCACGTTGTTGGCGACCTCGGTGTAGCTGTGAGGACCCACGTTCCCGCCAGGGCCGTCTCGTCCCAGTGGACGAGCCCACCACCCCCGTGGCGAGGTCGGGTTCTGGGTCCTCACCCTCCGGACCCGGGCGGCAGCTCTGAGGCATCCGCCTGCTCCCACTCCGGTGCAGCCCAGCCGTGCAGCTGCCATCACGTCATTTTCCCAGCTTTCCCGGGCTACCCCAGGCAGACTCCCTGGTCTGGCATTCAAGGCTTTAAAGTCGCATGAATCTCAGTTGAGCACCCACCGCGGCTGCCTAGCTCCGTGACCTCAGACAGGTGCTTTGTTTACAAGCTCCCCCTCTGAACGTGGTGACGGCAACACGACCTCTGTCGCGAGGCTGCCGGGGGGATGGCACTGTCCGCTCACTCCCTTCCGGGACCTGGGTCCTTGGCTACTCACTCCCTGCTGGACACGCTCGCGGGCTCCTGTTTTCGTGCCTCCCGGATGCTGTGTTCTCTGGAGTGCCCTCCCGCTGCCCAAGTCTGCCTGTGGGGACCCCACCCACTGCGGCGAGCCCAGCCCCCCCGTGCTCCCTTCACGACGCCTGGACTCTCTCTCCTTCCCAGTGTGCCTGAGCCGCAGCCCCCATCCCACGGGAGCCTGCGCAGTGAGCACGTCCGCACGGGGCTCCAGAGCCCGCAAAGCGCTTTCGCACCTATTTGGTGACCTTGCGACCCTGGGAGGTAGGGAAGGGTCACACGTGCTTCACAGGACAAGGTGGGGGGCGCAGGGAGCACAAGCCCCCTGCCGACCGGCGGTCTCCGCCCGGGCGCAGTGCTCCCCAGCCCAGCCCTGCGCCCCAGGCTCAGCGCCTCCCAGACGCCTCGGCTCCTTACCGGGCGATGTCGGCATCGAAAGAAGACACAGGGGGGTTAAGACGCTGATAGCGGCGGATGAAGGAGTCCTTGTTGATCTCCCAGATCTCCCGGTACATGTCCCAGGTCTTGAGGTAGTTCTGCAGGAGGCTGGCGTTGTTCGCCACGCCGCTGCTGATCTGGGCCTGGATCTTCCTGATGTCCTCGTCTCGTTCTTCGAGAGCCGGCACAGTGAGCCTCACTCGCTTCCGCCCCGGCCTCCGTCCCCCCCCCGCCCCCAGTCCCCTGACTTCCGGCCGCTCCCGCTGCTCTGGCGACCTCCCCCGTCTGACCCCCGCCCCGGGGCTGCCTGGCCCCTGCGTCTGGAGGCGGCCCTGGCCTCTCCTCGCAGCTCTGCCCATCCCTGCGCCCGGTGCGCTCCCCACTGCCCGCTCACCCACGATGACGTGGATAGGGTCGCGATGAAACTTGCGCCGGATGAGAATTTCGGGGAGGTGGCGGAAGACGGAGATGGTGGAGAAGAGGTGGCTGCCCGTGTCATTGACCACGCTCGCCAGAGTCTGCAGCGTGGGGGAGAATTCCACCTGCAAGGGGGGACACGGCGGAGGCGGCCTCAGCGCAGGCCGTGGAGGAGGCCGGCCTCAAGCCCGCGAGGCCACGCTACACCTCAGCACCAGCCCCAGAGGCCCGCAGGATACAGTCAAGGCCAAGGGCCAAGGCTAAGGGTTGAGGGGAAGTGAAGGTGAAGTCGAGAGTCGAGGAGCAAGCGGGAGGGGCAGCGGCCCTCACCTGCGCCACACCTCCCTGTGTGTCGCTCTGCAGGGTGACCAGGACTCGGAAGAGTGGGTTGGGCATGGTCTTTCCGTCCCCGTTGATGGCCTTCAACAGTTCCAGCAGCGACCACTTCACGTTGAGGCGCAGGGCTTCCTCCACCATGCGGTCGAGGCGGACGGTGTACAGTATCCACTGCTGCTGGATCTGGCGGGGGGCGTTGGGGGGACAGGGACACCCTCAGGGCACCCGGGGCAGGTCCCAGGAGATGAGAACCGGCCAGCAGGGAAGGAGAGAGGCCCGCGGGGAAGGAGAGAGGCCCGTGGGATGCGGAGTCCCGAAAGATGGAGGGCTGGGGGGACTCAAGACGGGAGCAGGATGTCTGAGAAGCATCCGCTAAGGGCAGAAGGCAGAACCTGCGAGAAAGGTCTGATGGCACTGCGGGGGGGGATGGCACTGTGGGGACAGGGGGAATGGCACCGCGGGGAGGGA
>NW_024080689.1:3849366-3938066 GCF_003009895.1 Hyaena hyaena
GGGGGGGTGGCACCGTGGAGGGGGGATGGCACCGTGGCGGGGGGAATGGCACCACAGGGAGGGGGGGAATGGCACCTTGGGGGGGAATGGCACCGCGGGGGGGGTGGCACCGTTGGGGGGGATGGCACCGTGGGGGGGAATGGCACCGCAAGGGGGAATGGCACCACGGGGGGCATGGCACCACACCGGGGGCTCGCTGAGCCCAGGACCCCACCTCAGGGCCATCGTTCTTGAAGACCTCATAGGAGCTGGTCAGGATGGCCACCACGCCCTGGTGCAGGTCCAGCAGCTTCTGCTGCACGGCCGCACGGTGCTCCCGCTGGTCCTCCTCAAACTCCAGGCCCCTGTACACCCGCTTGCCACTGATGCGCACCAGCAGCGTCTCGGATATTTCTTGGGCTCGCCAGCCGATGGTCAGAGTGGAGGCCTTGAACTCGTTCACGATGGTCTGCACCTGCGGGTAGACCGCACGGGGGCGGGGGTGGGGGGGGGAGCGGAGTTTCAGCTCGGGCAGAGCCCCTCCCGGCTTCGCTCTAGCCCCCCCCCCAGGTCCTTCCCTAAGCGCACGCTGTCTCTGTCACACCTCCCCCTGTGCCTCCATCACCACCCGGCACTCGGCCCGGCCGCCCCCCGCCCCCCTCCCGCCCCTCAGGACCGCGCCCCACCTTGCTGGCGTGGATGCGGCACTCGGTGATGAAGAAGGCGCTGGCCCCCTTCAAGGCCCAGTGCAGCTTCTTGAGTCCAGGGTGGATCTTCTTATCCAGAAATCGGATGCGCTCTTTGAAGAGGGCCTGCTCATCCGGGGACAGCATGGCAATGATCCTGCGTGACGGAAGGCTGGCAGCTGGGGGGACACGCTCTGTGGACCCCCCTCCGCACCTGGAAACTCACTGGAGAAATCTGGAAGTTTGCAGGCTAGCCTGTGCTTCCCGATAAGACCCTTGGCGACGATGGAGACCCTGCTACAACCTGCGCTGTCCAGCAGGTCACACTAACCACCTGTGGAGCTGGGGCACGCAGCCTGCGGCCTGTGCGGGTGAACAGCTGAATTTTAAATTTTTATTTCATTCCAACTAATTTAATTAAAATAGAAAGGGGGGGGCGCTTGGGTGGCTCAGTCGGTTAAGTGTCTGACTTGAGCTCAGGTCATGATCTCACGGTTGGTGGGTTCGAGCCCTACGTCGGGCTCTGTGCTGACAGCTAGGATCCTGAGGCCTCTTTTGGATTCTGTGTCTCCCTCTCGCTCTCTGCCCCTCCCCCACTCGCACTCTGTCTCTCTCTGTCTCTCTCTGTCTCAAATATAAACATTTTTAAAAAATAATAAAATAAAATAAAATAGAAAGAGGGGAGCCTGGGCAGCTCAGGCAGTTGAGTGTCCAACTTCAGCTCAAGTCATGATCTCATGGTTCATGGGTTCGGGCCCCACGTCGGGCTCTGTGCTAACAGCTCAGAGCCTAGAACCTGCTTCGGATTCTGTGTCTCCCTGTCTCTCTACCCCTTGCCTGCTCATGCTCTTTCTATCACTCTCAAAAATAAGTAAACATTAAAAAATTAAAAATAGGGGCACCTCGGTGGCTCAGTCAGTTAAGGGTCCAACTTCAGCTCAGGTCATGATCTCACTGTTCGTGGGTTTGAGCCCCGTGTCAGGCTCTGTGCTGACTGCCAGCTCAGAGCCTGGAGCCTGCTTCTGATTCTGTGTCTCCCTCTCTCTCTGACCCTCCCCTGCTCACGCTGTCTCTCTCTCTCTCAGAAATAAATAAAACATTTAAAAAAAAATTTTTTTAATTAAAAATAAAACAGAAAGAGCCATGTGTGACTGGTGGCTACCATATTGGACAGCACAGTTCTAGACAGACACCCACCCCCCTGGGCTTTAACAGGGCCCAGAAAGGTACCTGACCCCGAACAAAGCCCTGCTCCAGAGAGAAGCACCAAGAGTATCAGGAAAAGGAGTGTGGGCGTGGCCTTGGTTCAGTACATCTGTTGCGACGCTGTGCCCGCTGTGCCCATAACCCCAATGCCCCCCAGGCTCGGTCCTGGAAAAGTAACCTGGGCCCTCCTGTGGTGACAGAGGGGACCCGCTGGTTTTGCACTTTGCCCTGAAGCTAGAAGACAAACGTGCAAGGGACAGGAGCCATCACGGGGCCATACCGGGAGTATGAGATTTCTTTTTCTTTTCTTTTTTTTTTAAGCCGGGAAAAGGTAAAGGGTAGATAGCGTAGGAGCCAGACAACATCACGGGACGTATAAGACATAGAAGGGGCACGGAGCGCATGCGGGCAGCTGCCTCACCGATTGTAGTCTCGAGCCACCAGGAGCAGGTTTTCCCGAAGAATCCGCAGGTCCTCTGCTCGCTCGGCGACATTCACCACGTAATGGGGCGTCTCAAACAGCAGCCGCTCCCAGTAGTCGATCTCCACAAAGAGAATCAGCAGGGACCTGGGGGGCGGGGGGGTGGGGGGGGAGCAAAGCAAAGCAGCTCAAGGGCCTGACCTAGAACCCACAGCGGCCCCAGGGCAGCGGGGGTTGGGAAGCACAGAGACACAGAGAGAGAAAATAGGAAGCAGGATCCTCAGGGAGAGAAGCCCGACTGACTCACTAAGGCAGTGGCGGGCAGTGGGGGTGGGTGGTGGTGTCGGAATCTGACAAGCTGAGGGCTGGTGGGGACAGTGGAGAGGCCACCTGCTTAGCCATGGGGCTCTCTGAGGCTGGGGTCTCCGGGTGTCTCAGGGAGGGGAGGGGGCTATAGCAGGAAGACCAGCAGAAGGTTTAGGAAACAGCTCTCCACCTGTCCCGTCGCCTACTCTGCACAGGGAAGCAAGCGCCCCCCTCACCCCTCCAGAAGATGCAAAGCTTCTTGTGTGTAGAGGCAGAACAGAGATAGAGAGAGGGAGGGTCTTGGGCTGGGGACCTCGAGCCCAACTGAAAGAGAGGGTAACATACAGAGAGACGGGGACGTTCAGGGCCCGCATGCACACTGAATGTTAAGACCACCACCACCCCCGCCTTCTTTTCCCCACCCAGCGACCAGCTCTCAGGCCACTGGACCAGCGCCCTCCAGAACAAAGTTTGAAAGACTATTTTCTTTCTTTTTCTCATGTTTAATTTTTTTTAACGTTTATGTATTTATTTTGAGAGAGAGAGAGAGAGAGAGAGAGAGAATCCCAAGCAGGCTCTGGGCTGTTAGCACAGAGCCTGATGCAGGGGTCAAACCCACGAAATGGTGAGATCATGACCTGAGTCAAAGTCGGATGCTCAGCCGACTGAGCCACCCACAGTTTTCTGTGGCCTCTGACCAGCCTGAGAGGGTAAGTCCCAAGGACAGTGAGCTCAGGAGTCCCCTGACAACAGCCCACCGTACAGACCTGAAGCTCACCATTGATTAGCCTCACCACCTGCTCAGCCGAGCGGCCAACCTGCTTCCCAGTCCCCTCCCTTGAATATGAACAACCAAGGATCACAAAACATTGGTCGCTGTCCTTCCTGGCACAAAAGGCGGGAACCAAAACCAACAGAAAAATAAAAAAGGCAACAAGAAGGAAACAAGAGGGGACAGAGGCTGTGCAGAAAGAAGACGGGCCACACCAAATAAGAAAACTAAACGCAACTAAATTCTCTTGCTCACACCCTGAGAGAGAGAAAAGAAATAAAAGAACCCCCGTGACACAAAACCAAGATGCTAGAGAAGGGAACACCTAAACGGCTGTTGGAAGTTAAAGATGACAGCAGAAAACAACCCCATTAACAGTAAACTTGACAGAAATCTCTCGGAAAGTTGAGAAAAAGATAGAGATGGAAGACAGAGAGGACTTTGCAGGTGGGAGGGGAGGGAAGACTAGAAAGCTTACCATTAATAAGTTTTATATGAATTACAGACTGCAGTGATAATACGTGGGCAATACTGGATTGAGTATTAACATTGATTTCAGGGGCGCCTGGGGGGCTCAGTTGGTTAAGCGTTTGACTCTAGGTTTTGGCTCAGCTCATGATCTCACAGTTTCATGGGTTCGAGCCCTGTGTTGGGCTCTGTGCTGACAGCTCAGAGCCTGGAGCCTGCGGCAGATTCTGTGTCTCCCTCTCTCTGTCCCTCCCCTGCTCATGCTCTGATTTTTTCAAAATAAGCAAACTTTTTAAAAAATTGATTTCAATTGTTTCTTGTTCTTTTATTTAAAAAAGTTTTTTTAACATTTATTCATTTTTGAGAGTGAGAGAGACAGAGCGTGAGCAGGGGAGGGTCAGAGAGAGAGGGAAACACAGATCCAAAGCAGGCTCCAGGCTCTGAGTTGTCAGCACAGAGCCCGATGGCGGGGCTTGAACCCACGGACCGTGAGATCATGACCTGAGGTGATGTCTGACACTCAACCGAGCCCCCCAGGCGCCCCTCTTGTTCCTTTATTAAATGCAAGGCCAGGGGCACCTGGGGGGCTCAGTTGGTTGAGCGTCCAACTTCGGCTCGGGTCATGATCTCAGAGTTTGTGGGTTTGAGCCCCGCGTCGGGCTCTGTGCTGACAGCTCGGCGCCTGGAGCTGCTTCGGATTCTGTGTCTCCCTCTCTTCCCCTCCCCCTCCCCCACTTGTACTCTGTCTCTCAGAAATAAACATTAAAATTTTTTTTGATAAATAAATAAATAAATGAAAGGCCAGTGAACTTTTAATTGCATACGTGGCCCTCCTACCCGTGAGCTTCGACCCCTTCCCTTCCGGCTGTCATTTCAGGTCCCGCGCCTTCCAGCTCTGAGGTCGGCCACTCAGACTCGGCTCTGCTGGAGCCCAGCATCCCCCCCCCCCGCCCCCCGCCCAGGGACTGGCCCTCAAGCCCTGCAAAAGGACCTGCTCTTTGACCTCGCAGGGACTTCCAGACGGCTGACCCTGGGCTCTCTTCCCACCTGTGTGTCCCCCCATCACGGCCTCCCCCGTCACAGACCCTGCCACCTGTCACTTCACGCCCTCCTGCAATCCTCACCTGCCGGGCTCATCAGCGTAGGGCACCTGGCAGAACCCCCACCGCAGGTAAATCGTCCCTGCTGCACCCCTGCGACTGCGGCCGAGCAGGGCGGGACCATGCAGGTGGCGCACCGAGGGCCTCCACCCTGCTTCCTGGGGCCTCCCCAGTCGGCCCGCCCCCCTGCTGTCACAACAGAGCCTCCACACTCTCTCGGACCTGCCCCCCCCCCACCACATCCCTGCGGAAAGCCTCCCCTCCTGCAGCACCGAGATCCAGGGGCCCTGAGGCGAGCTCGTGCTGTCCCTCCTGCTCCGGAACCTGTGAGCCCGAGTCGTCGGGTCGCACACAGGGCTCCTCCAGTTTATGACGGAAGAGGCCCCCCTCTCACCCAAGGCCGACCCTCCTCCCGGCCTCCGCGTCCTCACCCGGGTCCTCCTCAACCTGCCGGCTCTGCCCGACAACAGTCAGGGAGGCCAGGTTCCTACGATCCTAGAAAAACCAAAGCAACACCGGCACACACGCACCATCATCACCCACCCCCCTGGCCCGGGCCCCACCTCCTCCTGCGGGTGCTGCGCCCTGCACCCCTTCACCGCACCCCTTCTACCCAGAATTGTCCTCGGGAACTCCTCGGTCCCCTGACGGCTGTCCCCTCCCCTCCACACCTGTGCCCACATCAAGTGTCCCCAGGGCATCTTGTCACCAAACCCTACAGGACTCCTCAGGCCTGGACCCGCCTCTTCACTCTGCAGGCCTGACTCCCTCACCGCACCCCTCCCCGCGTCGCCCACCTCGGACGTGCGTGGCGCACGGGCCACAGCTGAACTTGTGGCTGTCCTGCCTGCCTGTAGAAGTGTCCTTCTCTCTCCAGTGTCCCCTGGAAATCCCACTCGGCCAGGCACCGGACACCCCACGATCTCTTCAGCACCAGCTCCTGCACATCCAGCACCCTCCCTGCAACGATCCTGTCCGTGCCCACGGCTCCAGCGGCCTTCTAGAAGCTGCTGGCCCCCAGACCTCTGTAGCTAACATGAGCCCTAGGCTCACACGCCCAACTGCCTCCTGGATGCCTCCCCACCTTGGCCGCAGGCACCTCAAGCGCGTCCAGACACTAGCTCATCGTCTGCGCTGCACCCGGGGTGGGGGTGTGGGGAGCCCTGGTTGGGGGGGGGGGGGCACCGTCCTGCTGCCGGGACCAGAGCCGCGTGTCCTGCCTCAGCCTCACTTTCCGGCGTCCGGCCAACCAGCAACTCGGTCAGGCTTTACAGTCAAAGCAAAATGCAGAAAGTCCGCTGTCTCCAAGGCACATGTATGGCCTAAAGTCAAGTTCAAGAGCGCAAGGTCATCTACAAGAGCCAAGGCTCCAGGCACCGGCCGCCAGGTGGGAAGGAGGGCCCAGCCGAGTGCAGGGTCTCATTTTTCGAGAGAGGCCAGAAAGCAGGTTTTTATATCAGATTTCCCGCATTTTAAGTGCTGACGACTAATTCCACTGAGAAATAATTACAGATGGGAGGCTTCTCAACTACCAGTGACGTGCTCTCCGTGAGCTGGACTATGGTTGCCAGGATGGTTATTTTGTGCCCGTTTGTTAAAGTGATAGCGTAAGTTTTAAGTACTCTTCTGTGTGCATGATACACGTCACAATAAGAAATGCTACTTGAAGGGGAAAACTATTTTAAACCGTAAGATTATTCGTAGAAGTACAAAATTAACTTCCTAAAATCGCATCACAGTTTTCCAATATAAAAACTGTAACCTGTTAAACATTATCATGGAGGAAGAGAGACTCATGACAATTAAAACAAGAAAAATAAAATACTGGGGCGCCTGGTTGGGTCAGTCAGTTGAGCATCCAACTTTGGCTCAGGTCATGATCTTGCGGTCCATGAGTTCAAGCCCCACATCGGGCTCTGTGCTGACAGCTCAGAGCCTGGAGTCTGCTTCGGATTTTGTGTCTCCCTCTCTCTCTGCCCCTCCTCACTTGCACTCTGTCTCTCTCTCTCAAAAATAAACATTTAAAAAATAATAATAAAATAAAATGCCAAATTAACCAATGAACAAGAAATATGCAACATTTGTATCCAAACAAATTTTTATATACATCATGACATTTCTTGTTCACTGGTTAATTTATATGGAAAAAAACCTGATTTATAGACATTTTATATGGATTTAAATACATGGAAAGAAAAAAATGCTATTCTTGGGTAGAAAGACTCAAATCTTAAAGATGTTCATTCTTCTTAAGTTAACCTATAAATTCAACCCAATCCTTGTTCCTATAAAAATAGGAACAGAACTATTTGCGGAATTACACAGATTGATTCTCAAGTTCTTAGGGGAAATAAATACTAAAAATAACCTGAAAAACTGAAAAGGGAGACCAGTGAGGTCAGTAAGTAGAGCAATTTGGTTCCTTCCTGTGGACAGACAGACAGACATACCAGAACAGAATGGTGAATCCCAAAATAGACACACAATTCTATTTGGGAATTTGTTATAGGGTGTAAATGAGATCGGGCCGCCTGGGGACAGAACAAAAAACAACCACCCAAGTTGCCCCTGAATTTCTCTCCCTACATCAAAATAAATTTCAAATGGATCAAACATGTAAATGTAAAGAATGAAATACCAGAAGAAATCATAGAATATTTTCAAAATAAAAAACCTTGAATAAATATTGCTTGATTTTTAAAATCCATGTGGTTTCCTCCCTTCCTTCCCTCCTTCCTTCCTTCCCTCCTTCCTTCCTTCCCTCCTTCTTTCCTTACTTCAAATTGCACTTTTTATCACAGACAACAAAAAGCCCCACCACGTGAAGATGCTCTCACAAAACTCTATGTTCTGAATGTTACTGAAAACGTTACTTGGAAGAATATTGAGGTGAAAATTCCCGAATGCTTTGTGGGTGTTCTACAGGCAAGCACTGAAATGACAACATAAGAAATAATATCACACTTGAAGTTTTGCAGAGGATCATATTTTCACCTCTACGGGAGGGAAAACTTCCGGCGAGGGAAATTATTTCTAGGTGAGGAAGCCTCTCAAAGGTGAATGAACAGCGGATTCCCAGGCACTTAAGGACAGCCTCCGAAGTACAAGAAAGAGGCCACACCAGGAGGAAAATTACTTTCAACCTGGAAGTCCAAGTGCAGCCAAACGGCCAACAGGTGGAGGGCAGAAAGCCATTGTGGTCACTCACGTAAGAACTCAAAACATTTGCTCCCCGTGCACCATTTCTCGGAAAGCTACTGAAGAGTGCGCTCCACCCAAACGAGGGTGTAAACCAAGGGAGAGGAAGACAAAGGAAACAGGAAATGGAACCAGAAAAGAGGCTCGGGGCGGGAGGGGTGGGGTCGGGGAGCTCCAGGCTGACCCCTGCATTGCAGGCGTCGAAGCCATGGAGTTGTCCCACAGTGGGGGGAAAGCGAGGTACAGCAAGAGAAACTCCAAGAAAAACATGACGCCCATAACCCACCTCACCAGTCAGAGAGGAAGGAAAAATACGACTGGTCCCGGAGACTTCACGGTAGTGAAAGGCGTGCGAACAAAACCAGCGAGGTAATGATTAATTCCAAGAGCAACACATCGGACAAGCGAGGAAAGAACTGTAACAGAAAATTCCGCAGCGCAGCGGTCACAGTCATGTTAACATAAACACTAGATACTGACCGAGGCAAAAGTTGGGGTGGCAGCGCCTGGGGGGCTCAGTTGGTTAAGTGTCCGACTTCGGCTCATGTCATGACCTCGTGGCTCGCGAGTTCGAGCCCCACATCAGGCTCTGTGTTGACAGCTCAGAGTCTGGAGCTGCTTCAGATTCTGTGTCTCCCTCTCTCTCTGCCCCTCCCCTGCTCGCGCTCTGTCTCTCTCTCTCTCTCCCTCTGTCTCTCTCAATTATAGACGGGTTAGAGGTTAGGATAGAGGGGTATGAATATACATGGGAACATTTCTAGCTGCATAAACATATATTCCTCTGTTCTTCAAACTGGAGGCCCTGAATTTGTCTCCCTGAACATCACAGCCAGCTGGCTGGGGCGTGTACTACCCAACATCGAGTCAAAATGTTTATTTGTTTCCTCATCTTGAAAAGATTTTTTAAAAATTTGTTTAATGTTTATTTTTGAATGAAAGAGACAGACTGTGAGTGGTGGGCGGGGTTGGGGGGGCAGAGAGAGAGAGTCACAGATTCCAAAGCAGGCTCCAGGCTCTGAGCTGTCAGCCCAGAGACCAATTCAGGGCTTGAACTCATGAACTGCGAAATCATGACCTGAGCCGAAATCAGATGCTTAACCGACTAAGCCACCCCTGATGCCTCTAAAATTTTTTTAGGGGTGCAAAGGTAGCTCAGTTGGTTGAGCATCGACTTCGGCTCAGGTCATGATCTCAGGATTCGTGGGTTCAAGCCCCGTGTCGGGCTCTGTGCTGACAGCTCGGAGCCCAGAGCCTGTTTCGGATTCTGTGTCTCCCTCTCCCTCTGACCCTCCTCTGCTCATGCTGTCTCTCTCTCTCTCTCTCTCTCTCTCTCAGAAATAATTAAAAAACATTAAAAAAAATTTTTTTAATTTCTTTTTTTAAAATCTTACCTCCTTATTTGTTTGTTTGTTTTTGAAAAAGAGAGAGAAAGAGAAAGCAGACAAGTTGGGGAAGGGCAGAGAAGGAGAGAGGGAGAGAAAATCCCAAGCAGGCTCTACACTGTCAGCCTGGAGCCCAATGTGGGGCTCGAACCCACTCACCACGAGATCATGACCTGAGCCGAAATCAGGAGTCAGACACTTAACCGACTGAGCCTCCCAGGCACCCCTGACAAGTAAAATTTCTTTAAAAAGAAAAACAAAACAACATAGTCTGGGAAATTATTTCTGTAAAATCTTGCATAATTCATCCTCAGAGCAGCGGTCAGGCGGTAGAGACAGGAAGGTGAGGCCAGCCGAGGTGCGTGCCGACAGCCCGGGATGACCTGACCCCCCGATGGAAGAGAGGAGGAGGAAAAAGCCCTGCTACCCCCAGCACACTGACAGGCGTCCGCGGCCCCCGCCCTGCTCTGCGAGACTGCACTGCGCCGCACAGAGGCGCCTGCTGTGTACATTGCGATAACACAGCTCTCTTCGGCCCGGGTTCGGACGACATCTGGAACATGTTTGAGTTAAGCGCAGTCGGTAAGGCTGGTCGGGCCATAAAACGCGGGCCAGAGCCCATTCAGACTCCGGAGTTCAAATATTCGGGATACAAGGCGGGATGACAAAGCCCCTCGTGAGATAAGACAGGTGCTGTTAGGGACTGGAAGGCTCCCAGGGCTCAGGGAGAGGCAGGAAAATCTGCACAACGGTCAGGCCATCTGAAAAGCATGCTTGTTTCGAGATCTTATCTCGACCTTGAGCATAACAGAGAGAGCCCGGGACAGGCCAGGCGCCCGCACCTCCGCACAGTAGCAATATTTCAGAAGAGCTGAAACCGCCCTGGATTTCTCTGCTGGCTTGATGAGCCCAGGCTCTTCAAAGTCCTTCTCTACGATCGTGGGGCTCCCCCCCCATACATTATTTACTGAGGCAGTTTTATCTTAAAACCACAAAAATGTAAAGCGGCTTCTAACAGATCCCTCTGGAAAACAGCTCCGGAGGAAACGCTTCTCTCTGGGCGATGCATCTGGCCATTACTCGGGTTTCAGTTAAACCGAGGCCATAAATATTTGGCCCAAAGCTGCCTTGTTAAGCTCTACTATAAAGATCACGCAAATGGGACTTGAGATAAGTACAGAACATGCTCCTCGAGAGGCGAGCACAGCAGACAGAGAAGTTTTCTCCCACGCTTACGCCGACCCCAGTGAGCACGATGCTCGGACATCAGGCAACACACGCTGTGGAGGGGGTGACAGCGAGGTGCGGGGGGCCTGCTGGAAATCCCCCGGTACAAAATATTCACAGGCCTCCAGAAGCGGTACAACTTACAAGCCAAACCGTGGGACGCTATAAGCCACGGAAAACACACTTCTCCACATGCAGAATGGAAACCTCCCCCATGCACAGTGTTAACACCCCCCACCAAAAAGCAAGTTACAAAAATACTATTACAGTGTGATCCCATTTTGGGTCCGCAGAGTATATTTTCAATGACATGGTAATCATGATTACCTCTAGGGAGCGGGGCTGTGCCCTGGATTTTTCACTGTTTCCCAAATATATGTCAATTTCTTTTTTACAGTGAGCATGCACTATTTTTATAATTTAAAAATACTCACTAAAGATTTTTTTTAAAAGCCACAAATACATGACGTGGGGGGGGGTAAAAAAAAAAAAAAAGAGTGGAAAAGGGGCACCTGCGTGGCTCAGTCTGTTGAGCGACCGAGTTCGGCTCAGGTCACAATCTCGCGGTTCATGAGTTCGAGCCCTGCGTCGGGCTCTGAGCTGACAGCTTGGTGCCTGGAGCCTGCTTCGGATTCTGTGTCTCCCTCTCTCTGCCCCTCCCCCACTCACCCTCTGTCTCTCAAGAAATAAATAAATGTTTAAAAAAATTAAAAAAGGAGGGGTGGCTTAGTCGGTTAAGCGTCCGACTTTCACTTATGTCATGATCTCGCGGTTTGTGGGTTCAGGCCCCGCGTCGGGCTCTGTGCTGACTGCCAGCTCAGAGCCTGGAGCCTATTTCAGAGTCTGTATCTCCCTCTCTCTCTGNGCGTCGGGCTCTGTGCTGACTGCCAGCTCAGAGCCTGGAGCCTATTTCAGAGTCTGTATCTCCCTCTCTCTCTGACCCTCCCCTGCTCACGCTGTCTCTCTCTCTCTCCTAGAAATAAATAAAAATATGAAAAAAAAATTAAAAAAGGAAAAGAGTGGGAAAAAATATATCAAACCATTAAGAAGGGATGTCTTTGGGGAATTGTTTTTTCTCTCTTCTATTTCCCTTCATTTTGCAAACTTTCTACAATTGTTGATGATTTTTGTAATGGGGAAAAATCATTTTGGAAACACTTGGGATGTACAAAACAGTGTATACAGCATGCTACTATTTACATAAAAAAAGGCTACTTATGTCATACAGATTCTTATCTCTGGAATGTTACGCAAGAAGCTGGTAACACTGACTCTTTAGAGAGAAACTGAGTCACGCCAGGGGAGGAGGGCAGCAGTGGAGCCAGATTTTTCATTCTCCACCCTAGTGTAACTTTTCAGTTTTATAAACACATACCTTACATCACCTCTTGTAAAAGGTTTGACTGTTTTAAAAATGAAAACTATTATTTTAAAAATTAAATAAAGTTACGTATATCACCTTGCTAGGTTTGTTGTCAAGCTTCAGGGAAGCTTGATTCTTTGGAAGGGACGGTGACGTTTATTGCCTGTTCTTTGGGAGGGGCTTCCACACTCGCCAGCCCTCCTCATGGCCACCTGGGAGGAGGGTTTGGAGAGTAGATAAGGAAACAAGGAAACGCAGGCCCAGAGGAACTAGGTGGCCTGCCTGAGGTCACGCGGTAGACCGGGTCGCCTCCCGAGGTCAGAGCCCGCTGTGTGTGGCCCTGAAGCCTGTGTGGGCGGAGGCAGAGCCACAGCCCGTGCTTCCTACGGACTCTCTCATGCTCAAAACGTCCATATGGATCATTGGGACTTGATAAAATTCCATCATGGGAACGCAGGCCTTGAATTTGGGGTCTGTGCAAGTGTTCGAGTCACTGCAAGCGCGTCCAGGCGCCCCTCCAAACAGGGAGACCCCAGCCCGACGGGACAACGTGTCTGGCGGATTCAGCCCCGTTACGCGCTTGCAAATGTCACGGCCGGGGCAGGCCCGGCCTCATCCTCTGTCTCTTCTAAATCACGGGGTTGATTTATGGAGCCATTTGCCTGGGATCCTGCTTGGTCCCTCCTCCAAACCCCAGGAGCCTGAGCAGGGTGGCTCCCTGACGCCCCTCCCCAGCCACGCACTCGCCACCGGCCGGCGCCCCTCTGCCCTCCTCACGCGTGCCGGGGCCTCCCCTGCCTTCCTGCACACGGCGACTCATCTCCCCCTGGTGAGCTCCGTCGCAGGCCGTCCCCAGCAGAGCCCCTGCCACACGTGCCCAACACACACGGACGCCGTGGGGGGTAAAGCCAGTGCTGGCGACGGAAGCCTCGGAAGCCCGGGAAGCAGCTCTCATCACAGGGCCCGGCTGGTGACAAGAGGGAGCCAAACCAACCAAGTGGAAAGTTATTTCCTTCCAATTAAGCAAAAACTGTCAGCAGAAGGCTTGCAATCTCTACAGACAGATGTCTTACAAAGCTCCTTCCGTATTGCTCTCGTCTGCGTCTTCTCCAGGATGGAAGGCACGGCGGACCCTAGTTCACTCGCACAAAAGTGGGGGGGGTGGCCCCCGGGCCTGACTCAGCTCCCAGCACACAGACAGCCCTCACCACACCTTTCTGACTAACAAATACATGAACTAACTACATTTTAAGTCACCGGAACCTGAAAAGGTCATCACTGTAAAAGCGTTCCCAGGGAAGCCCTTGCCGGGGGCTGGCGGTCTGGGATGACTTAGCTGGGCTGCCATGGCCATCTAGTGGCCGGACACCTGCAGTGCCGGCCCGGGGGGTTCCTGGGGGCCGGGGTCCCTCTGGAGACAAACTGTAGAACTGAAGTTAGGAAGTGATGCTACACACACCACAGCACAAGAGAGGGTTGGAAGCAGGAGTGGAGCGAAGAGAGCGGGGGGAGGGGAAGAGGGCACGGGAGCCGGGCAGAGCACAGGGAAAGGGGGGCGCCGGGTCTCGTACTTGTCAAAGTTGACATCCAGCATGCCCGCCTTCTCCTGGCTGACCCGTAGCAGCGGCGTGTCCAGCCGCCGAATGCAGTCTTTGTCGAGCGTGGCCGTCCAGTCTTGGAAGGTCTTTCGAACCAGTTCGTCCATGGCCTGGACCATCTGCTGGTAGGTGTGCACACTCTCCTCTCCGGTCCCGATGTGGGGCAGGAAGTGGGCACTAGAGAGACACTGGGGGGGAAGAGCGGCGGGGTGGGGGGGGTTGGCTGGAGCCCACTGACCACCATCCCCCGGGGCCCCCTCCCCGCGGTGCGCGCCCCTGCGGTGTGTGGTCTGCTGTGGAGGCCGACCCCTAGTGCCCAGGGCAGGAAGGTGGGCGACACGGGCAGCTGAGGGGAGGGGGCCAGGGAGTCACCAGCGTGCAGGAGAAGCGGGGGACTCGGCTCAGGAGGGTGGACAAAGAAGGTCAATCACGGGAGGTGAGGACATAAGAGGTGCAAGCCGAAAACCAGCAGGAGCCCCTCCTCCCCAAGTCCCAGCTCAGCGACTGCGAAGCCGCCCCTGGTGTCTGGGGGCCGCAGGTCCTCACCAGAGCAGTCACCTGACTGCAGGTACCTCAAGAGCTGAGACTCGCTCAGCGCGGGGCCCGGCCCCCGCCCCCCACCGCCTCCCGGGCGCTCACGTTCATGACTCGGTCGATGCGCCGCCGCAGGATCCGCACCCAGTGCGCGCGCCCCGAGAACTGGGCCATGTAGGGCTCCAGGTACAGCCACTTCTTGTTCAGCTCCCGGTTCACCAGGGCCAGCTCGCTGTTGAACAGCATGTACAAATCCACCGCCTTCTTGTCGTAGGTGCGCTTGATGGCCTGAGGAGGGAGGGGAGGAGCCTGAGCCCGCGCCGGGTTCCCCCCAGCCCAGACTCACGCTAGAGGACACCTTGGCCCCGGGCCGTCTGGAAACTTGAGGAAGAAGAGGGTCTGGCAGTGGAGGACGACGGGGCGGGCACGACTGGAGGTGGCACGGAGCCCGGAAGGATCAGGAGTAACTGGAGGAGGCGCAGGAGGGGCCAGGCGGGGCCGGGGGGAGCGGGGGTGGGGGTGGGGGGCGCACCTCCCGCGTCGAGAGCCGGTGGAAGGTGTCCAGCAGTAAGACTCCTTGCTCCACATCTCGGACTAACTCGAAGGCGGAGGTGATCAGGTTCTGAGTCATCACCTCCAGGTCCTTGATTCCAGAACGAAACCTGCACGGGTAGAGAAGCATGGGACCGGGGACCGGGGACCGGGGACCGGACCGGCGCCCTCACCTGCCCCAAGGCCACGCCCCAGTAAGAATCCCGCGGGCCGATACCCAGGGCCTCCCCGGCGCCAGGCACCAAGGGCATAATGGGCGCGACTGCGTTCATTCCGCAAAGCGATACAGTGCGGTGGGTTCTATCCCCCGGGCCTCGTGTTTTGGTCGAGGGAACTAACTGGCAGAACAGTGTGCCCGGCATCACCTCCTCGGCCCCTCCTCCGGGCCCACTCGCCCCGCCCCTCGCCCCGCCCCTCGCCTCGCCACGCCCCTCGCCTCGCCACGCCCCTCGCCTCGCCCCCTCGCCTCGCCCCCTCGCCACGCCACGCCCCTCGCCACGCCACGCCCCTCGCCACGCCCCTCGCCTCGCCACGCCCCTCGCCTCGCCACGCCCCTCGCCACGCCGCCTCGCCTCGCCACGCCCCTCGCCACGCCACGCCCCTCGCCCCCAGCCAGGGGGCGCTCTCACCTGTTGTAGTCTTCGTGCCAGGACGCGTTCTTGACGTCGAGGATGCCCCCGCGCACAGCCCGCAGCATCTGGAGGTTTTTATGAAAGATGTCCTCGATCTCCAGCAAGTTCCGTGTGACCTGGGGTCCCTGGGCCCCGAAGAAGCAGGGAAGGGGCCCCTGGTTGCCATCTTCCCAGCGGGCAAAATGATACTGGCAGTCACAGACCTACAACGGAGTCGGCGTGAGGCCTCGGCTCTGGTTCGGACCTCGTAGGCCCTGAGCTCTTCTGTTTGGCTTATGATGTCTGAGCGCTAGGGAGGGGCCACCAGGCGCAAGGAGCTACAGGGATGAATTCTGGCTGCAGAAAGAACTAGAAGACACCAGGGCAGTAATAACAGGCAGAAGTCTAAAAGGATGGGGCGAGGGGCGCCTGGGGGGGCTCAGTCGGTTAAGCGTCCGACTTCGGCTCAGGCCATGATCTCACGGTCCATGGGTTCAGGCCCCGCGTCGGGCTCTGTGCTGACAGCTCAGAGCCTAGAGCCTGTTTCGGGTTCTGTGTCTCCCTCTCTCTGACCCTCCCCTGCTCACACTGTCTCTCTCTCTCTCTCAGAAATAAAGTTTTTTTAAAATTAAAAAAACATAATAATAAAAGCACGGGGCAGAGGTGGGGCACACAGTTATGCAGAGTCCAAACCATATGCTCCCCGCTGAGCCTCTGCCCCTGGCCAGGGTCCGGGGTCCACTGTGACCCTCCCCTCCTTCCCCGGCAGCCTGCCCACCTCAATGAGGTCCTTGCAGCGCTGCACAAACGCATCCACCTGAGCGAATATGCTGGTCTGGTCCAGGACCCAGCCCCGGCTGGAGAACCTGCGTCCAGAGAATGACACCCGTCCGTGAAAACGTAGGGACGCTAGGCATCAACCTGCCTACACAAAGCGACAACCGGGAGTCTCGGGCTCAGGGGGCCTGACCCCAAAGGGCAGTTTTCCTGAACCCTGAAGGGAAGAGACGCAACATGAGGAAAGCCAGAGAGGAGGCTCTGGAAGAAGCTCTAGAACTTCAGCCTTTCGGGCCAAGAAAGGAGGAGTATCTCCCGGAGGAAGGATTTCTGGGAGGAGGGAGAAGAGGCTATGAGAGCGAGGGGGACCCGGGCCGGCACTAGAACATGGGCATCCGGAGAAGAGCCGGACAGGGTCTAGCGAAACGGAACCCATAGACGTTACACTGCTGCGCTCGGTCGGAGCGGCAGGGGTGCCAGTGGGCGGGGAGGGGGGCGGCGTACTGGGTGTGCATGTGCACCGCCTGCAGGTAGTGGTCTTTCCAGGCCTGACAGCACGAGATGCAGCCCTGGAGGTCTTCCTTGCTGGAAGTGACGTAGCCCTCGAAGATGCGGTCCAGAGAGATGGCCCGGCAGCACAGGCGGATGATCTCGTTGCTCATCTGCGGCAGGCAGGACGGAGGGAAGGGGCCCACAGCCGGAGTCGCACCCACTCCTTCCCCACACTCCACACCCCAGCCCAGCTCACTTCCGGGCCAGCGCTCAGCTCGGCGCCCGGTCTCAGTCACCCCCAGATGAAGTGTGGGTCCCGCTCCTCAACAGCCGGCGTCCCTTCCCATATCTGCCTCTCACCCACTGCCACCTCCGGCTTTGGAGAGGAGAAAAAGAGGGCCTCCCCCCTGCACAGCTCACCCTGGGGGTGTGTCCTGCCTGCCTCTTCCTCCCCCCCAACCACCACCACGGAAGCAGGCCGTCCCGCCCAGGCCCCCGCGGAGCACGCTGGAGTTGAAGAAGCAGGCAGAAGGCCGTGGTCTCTGTCTGAGCCCCCCGGGCCCGCCCCTCACTGCCTGGAACTGCACACTTCCTGCCTGGGCAGGGGGGGGGCACCTTCAGCAGATCTGCCTTGGGTCCCTGCGGCCCCTCCCCCAAAGCCCTCCGCCCCACCCCTGCGGACACACACCTTCCGGAAGAGGGAGGTCAGTCTCTCCCGGGTGTTGTAGTGCGGGGAGTTGACCCAGATGATGCGGATGAGACTGATGAGCTTGGGGAGCTTACTGGAGATGTCCCTCGGGCGCATGGAGGCCAGCTCCTGATAGGGCTCCTTCAGGATCGACAGGAACGTCAGGTTGGACTGTGCTTGATGGAAGCCGTCCTGGCACGGGAAGGAGGAGGTCACACCCATTGCAACGAACTGGCCCAAAGCAAGCGCCGTTGGCCCGTCTGGAAGCCCGCCCTGACCAGCCCCTCCGGAGCCCAGACGAGCATCTCAGGTCCCCGCGGGCCCTCAAGACCGGAGTTCGTACCTATCTGCGCGCACTCAGGTACTCGGTCCCACCACAGTGCCTTTGCGTCTTTCCTCATGGGGCCTCCCGTCTCTCCTACCAAACCGGGGGTCCCTAAACTCAGGGTGTATCCACCCCTCCAGATCCTCCAGCTGAAATCAGAGCCCCACACAACCCTATAACCGTTGATCAACTGACTGAACACCCCCTTGGCTTCACCAAGTGCCCCTCACCACCCTGGTCTCAACCAGGGTTCTGGACTTTTCCACCTAGCTGGGGCTCAGTTCCCTTACACCCAGCTCGAAATCCCGCCTGGGAAGAGAAGGCCTCCATGTCTGTATTGCACAGACCACTCTGCCCTTCTGCGTGTCCCCAAAGCAACAGAATCCTCTCGTCATACTTTATCGAATGCATATTTTAAGCGTTTATCTTGCAGCTGTTGTGGCTGAACCCTCCAGGTTCTGCTTCGACCACACGCCACCTAGTGACCCCGTTCTGTGGAAGCCTTCTTTTCTGAGCTGGGGATGGGGCTCCTGGAGCTGGACTGTAGGGGCAGGGCTCGTAGAAGGTAGTCAGTGTTTGTTTGCTGACTGACTGGGGTCTCCTTAACTAAACCATAAGCTCCCGCGACCTTACAGTGCTGCCCTCCTTTTTCACTCTCCCCCAAGTGCAAGTCCAAACGCCGGGTGGATCCACCTTTGCTGTTGATGCTCACACTGGCTCCTTCTTCTTAGCACCTGATACCGTCCCAACCACTGTCCACGTTCTGCTAAGCCTCTATGCTTTTTTTTTAATGCTTATTAATTTTTGAGAGAGTGTGTGCGCACACGTGCACGAGCAGGGGAGGGGCAGAGAGAGAGGGAGACGCAGAATCCCAAGCAGGCTCCAGGCTCCGAGCTGTCAGCAAAGAGCCCGACGCGGGGCTCGAACTCACAAACCGTGAGATCATGACCCGAGCCACGTCAGGCACTTAACCGCCAGAGCCACCCAGGTGCCCCTTAAGCCTCCGTCCTCCGGTCCACTCACAAACCTGGATCTGCTGGGCCAGTTTCATGAAGGGGGCCAAGTAGGACGACTTGGCAAGACGCAGGATGGACTCAATGTGCGTCACCCCCTGCTTCACCAGCTGTTTACTGATGCCAGACAGGTCCATGCACCGATTGAGCCAGAACTCAATCTCCTCCAAGGGACCTAAATTTTCTCCCATCTCCACAGACTCCTGGGCACTGAGCACCTCCTTTATCTGCCGGGTCCAGTGGATCATGGAGGCTGCCGGGAAGAGTACAAAACCTCTTGCACTTCTTTATGCTCCTCCCCTGTGTCCCCTTCCCACTGCCGCCTACAGGGCCCTCCTCACCCGGCTCCTTTCTCGGCATCCGGGCTGCCCCTCCCCTCTCCTCTTGAACCCCCAGCACACTGGCGAGGCCAGCCACTCACTCTCTAGCCGCTGCACCAGCTCTTTGTCCTTCACCACCACCTCGGGCGCCATGTTCATGGCCTCTGCGGGGATGTAGAGAACGGTGTGCCCCTCCAGTTTGTACCGAGTGTCTACGGAAAGGAAAGGACCGTGGAAGTTCACAAACGGGGTGAGTTTATGCTACCCCGGTCCCAATGATGGCTGGTGATCTGGGGCCCAGGAAGTGTGGGGGAGCTCAGGAGAACAGGCGAAAGAAACTGTGACTCATAATTGATACCAAGAGGGAAACCTCATTGAGGCAAAATAAGAGACTGTCATAAAATAAGGTCAAAGATCTGTACCACCTCTTCAACACTCTCTTCCAGGATGCATGCACCTCCCCCAGGAACCCCATTCCACCTGCATTTGCCCTGACCCCACGTGTACTCTTGAAATATCTGACTCTATGCTTGAGCACATCTGGTCAAGCTTCGACACGGTATCTGTCCCGGAAGGAAAATTCTGCAGCCCGATCCACTCATTCAACAAACACAGAGAGACACAGGGTACCGGCTCCGTGCTGGGCTGCCGCAGGTCCTGGGGATGACTCTCCCACCCGCCTCGGTCGCTGTCCTGTCAGTGAGGCGTCAGAGGGAAACCAGGCACGCGAGGCGTTCTGCTCACCTGTCAGGCAGGCCAAGAATCTGTGCAGATGAGAAGCGAAATGATTGCGAATGCTTTCAGGCCACGTTGTGTTTGTGAAGATCTGAGGGGCAAAGACACCACTGAGCAGCCGAAGCAGGGCCGGGATGTAGGAGCCACGCACTGTCCCAAACTGCACGGTGGCCTCAAAGTTCTCTGGGGTGATGGGAACCGGCGCCTGGCGAATGAAGTAGACGATCTGGTTCTGCGTCTGCATGAAAGACAGTAGATCAGAGGTCGGCCTCCAGTCCCCAGCGTGGCGCCCAACAGAATCAGTCATGACGGCGTGGCTGAGTTCTCGGTCACATGCCCTTAGTGCATCCTGATTCATCTCCAAATGCAAGTGTCATGGGCGCTTCCTGTTTCTTTCAGGGGACATAACAGAGCCCATACCCAGAACCATGGGGAGGGAGTGCAGAGAGCATGACTTGAAGGTTGGCAGGGACTGCGTGTTCTGTCCAACTTCACTCTAGAACCCACTACAGTTGACTGGGACATATTAGATGCTCAATAAATGTTGGACGCATGGATAGAATGAAAGGGATAGATGAAGGAGGCACCTTTCGGTATATGGAAAGTGGGAAGGAGAAGGAATGGAAATAAGAGGCAATTGACCTGGGTTTTCCATTTCAGTTGCACAAACGTCTCCCCCGAATTTTCCATTTACCCCTGTTTTGTTACTGGTCAGTTTGTGTGGCTGCTGTTGTTGTCACATCCAGAAGTGTACAGGCGTCGCGTAGTTAAAACTTTTCAAAGGTAAAGTTTTTGACTTCTACGTGCTCAGAAGGGCCATCCGTCCCTAAGATCAGATTCCCCTTTCATGGGTGAGTGTGTTGCGCTGCTCTTTATAATTTAGTTAATTCCAAAAAATGAAAATAAAGCATAAAGAAGAAATTAATAATCATCCATCTTCCCAAAGCCCAGAATTTCAGTTTGGTATTTTGAGTCTATTTTTTTTTTTAAAGCTTAACACGATTATTTTTCTTAAAATGATCTACATAAGTGATACCATATGATTTCATGTGTAGTATGTGAGAAACAAAACAAGCGAAGTGGGGAAGAGAAAGAGAGACAAACTGAGAAACAGACCCCTGGGGTGTCTGGCTGACTCAGTTGGCTTTTGTGTGCTCTATTACAGGTGTCCGTGTGTTAAGATTAGTGAGTGTGTGGTAAACACTGGTGTGATTCTAGGACACGTGCGGGATGTCTCTGTGTGTTGTGTGGTGTGTATGAGTGAGAGTACATGTAACTCTTGATCTCGGGGTTGGGAGTTCGAGCCCCATGCTGGACGTAGAAAGTACTAAAACAGGGGCGCCTGGGTGGCTCAGTCAGTTAAGCGTCTGACTTCGGCTCAGGTCATGATCTCATGGTTCGTGGGTTTGAGCCCCGCGTCAGGCTCTGTGCTGACAGCTCAGAGCCTGGAGCCTGCTTCAAATTCTGTGTCTCCCTCTCTCTGCCCCTCCCCTGCTCACACTGTGTCTCTCTCTCTCTCAGAAATAAATAAAACATTAAAATTTTTTTTAAAAAGTACTAAAATAAGTAAACTTAAAAAAAGAAAAGAAACAGACTCTAACCTATAGGGAAGAAACTGATACTTTCCAGAAGGGAGGTGGGTGGGAAGATGGGTGTAACAGGTAACAGGAGTTAAGGAGAGCACTTGTGATGCCGAACATGCACAGGATGATTAAAATAAAAACTCTTTCTAAGGAGGGGGAGGAGCCCCTGACTGGTTCAGTCAATAGAGCATGTGACCCTTGGACCTGGGGTGGTGAGTTTGAGCCCCACATGGGGTATAGACATCACTTAAAAATATTTTTGAGGGGCCTGGGGGGCTCAGTCAGTTAAGCGTCCAGCTCTTGATTTTGGCTCAGGTCATGATCTCAAGGTTCATGGGACTGAGCCCCGCGTTGGGCTCTGCGCTGACAGTGATGAACCTGCTTGGGATTCTCACTCTCCCTCTCTTTGTCTGCCCCTCCCCCCCCCGCCCCTTCAAAATAAATAAACATTAAATAAACAAAGAAATAAAATCTTTTGGGGCACCTGGGTCGCTGTCAATATCAAGAGTTGGACGCTTAACCGACTGAGCCACCCAGGCGCCCCTGGGTATTAGTTTTTATTTAAATGAATTGAAAGTTCCTAGACTGTCTATTCCTGAGTTCTTTATTTGGTTCATTTTCTTTTTTCTTTTCTAAAGATTGTTATGTTTAAGTAACCTCTATACCCAACGTGGGGCTCAAACCCATGATCAAGCAGGAGTCGCACGTTCCACTGAGCAAGCCGGCCAGGAGCCCCTATTTGCTTCATTTCTTAATGGCATAAATTTCCACTGAGGACGTTATTTGTTTGTTTGTTTTTAAAGTTGGGTTCTTCCGGGGCGCCTGGGTGGCTTAGTCGGTTGAGCGTCCGACTTTCGCTTAGGTCATGATCTCGCGGTTCATGGGTTCGAGCCCCGCGTCGGGCTCTGTGCTGACTGCCAGCTCAGAGCCTGGAGCCTGTTTCAGCCTGTGACTCCCTCTCTCTCTGACCCTCCCCTGCTCACGCTGTCTCTCTCTCTCTCTCCTAAAAATAAATAAAAAACATTAAAAAAATTTAAAAAAAAAAAAATAAAAAATAAAGTTGGGTTCTTCCAAGATTGAAAATGACTACCTATTCGTTGCCATTGTATTTGGCCATCTCGGCTGGGAATAATAGACTTGGGGTGCACTGTCCTTCAGGGAGAACTCTGAGCCTGTTCTTCCTGGTGACCAGAGAAGGCGGCAACCAGCCTGATTTTTCCTCATGGCAGACTGTTAGTTTTGTTGGCAAGAGCTAAGCCATTTTTTCCCTAAATTTTTGTTTTTTAAATAATTCCGACCCATAGAGAAATCACAAGAAAAGTGCAATGAACAGCGTACCCTTCATCTGGATTCATTCATTGTTAACATTTTGTCCTGATTGTGCTTGTGGGCACTCTCTGGCCCTCCCCTCGCCGCTGAGCCACCTGAGATTAGCCCTAGGCATCAGGCTACGGCAGCCTTAAATATTTTAGCATTTAGCTCCGAGGAAGGGTATTCTCCAACGTGTGCAACCTCATAATGATCACTCAGAAAACTAAACTTCATATAATACTTGATATAACACACAAGCCACATTCAGTTTTCCCCAGTGATCCAGATAATGTCACGTACAGCTGTTCTTTGCCACCCAGGATCCAATACGGGATCACACACAGCCATGTCTCCTCAGTGTCCTTCAATTCCACACGGTTGTCTGGTCTGTGAGCACAAGTCGGGAAAGGGGAGCGAGCGAGCGAGCGAGCGAGCGAGAGAGAGAGAGGGAGAGAGAACCAGGCAGGCTCCGCGCCACCAGCACAGAGCCCAGTGTGGGGCTCAGCCTCCTGAACCACGAGACCACGACCTGAGCCAAAGTCAGACCCCTAACCGACTGAGCCATCTGAGGGCCCCCCAGTCTTTTTCTTTCTTCCACGGCATTGATCTTTCTAACAGTCCAGGCCAGTCGTTTTCCAAAATGTCCCTTAACTTGGATTTGTCTGATTGTTTCCTCATTATTAGATGCAGGTTAAATCTTCTTGGTGGGGACGTCAATACTGCTACCTTCTCGGCAGGCAAAGTTCCCAAAGAATTAAGTTCCTTGGAGCTCAGTGGCTTACCTACGATGTGTGTTGGCCTTAAACGCTGTGTAACAAATTCTGTGATCTTGCGGTTTGTGAGTTCGAGCCCCGCGTCAGGCTCTGTGCTGACAGCCTGGAGCCTGGAACCTGGAACCTGCTTCGGATTCTGTGTCTCCCTCTCTCTCTGTCCCTCCCCCAATCATGCTCTGTCTCTCAAAATAATAAATAAATGTTAAAAGAAGATAATGTAACAGGCTGCTGTGTTCATTTCCTAAAATCTTCGGCCTCCCTTTTATCGCTCTCATGCTCCATCATTTCAGCTCCCAGCTTTTTAAAACTCGAATGCCTGCTCTCGTTAGGTTGTACTAGAACACGAGGGTGTTGTGAGGAATTCCCTTCTGCACAGCTCGTTTCCTCTGTGTCTGTTCCCCCTGGAGGAATACGCCGGAGGTTGCCACGCAATTTCTTTCCACTTTCTACCTGCGTGGGCAGCTTCCCGTCCTTTCTGCTCCGACAGACTGTGGGCGACTCCTTGATATCCTGCTGGGAGGCCCCATTACTTTGCCGCCTCCAAGGGGAAGGGAATGGAGTGGGAATTTTACATTTTATTCCCTCTTCGCAGCCTGAGAGAATTGCAGGAGGGGAGCGGTGGGTGGCTGAGGCTAATTTCTTCCTTTCCAGATTCTGTTACATGAGCTGAGGGTCCCATCTGGCCGGGGGCCCGGCATTCCTCTGGGAAGAACAGTTTCCGTAACTTCGTGCCTAGACCTCTCATTGGTTCCCAACCTTATAAAGTTTCTTAGATTAGATGATGCTTCTTCCTTCTTTGCACTTGGGTGGGGGTTTTTTTCCTGGTTTTACTTTTTGCTCTTTTTGTCAAAAGTAATAATTGTTAAAAATTTAATGTTTACTATCTTTGAAGGAGGGAGAGACAGAGCACGAGCAGGGGAAGAGCAGAGAGAGAGGGAGACACAGAATCGGAAGCAGGCTCCAGGCTCTGAGCTGTCAGCACAGAGCCCGACACGGGGCTCAGACTCACAAACTGTGAGATTGTGACCTGAGCCAAAGTCAGATGCTTAACCGACTAAGCCACCCAGGCGCCCCAAGAGTATTAATTCTTTAAGGAAGTTCAGTTGGCCATCTTAACCCAGAAGCATACAACTAAGTCTGTAGTCTTATCTAGAACGTATTTCAGCATACCAAATAAATGGTCTCCTCTTCATTGAGGCATAATGACAAATAAAAAGGTGTATATTTAGGGCGTACACCTGATGCTTTGCTATATGTATGTGTTGTGAAATGATCGCCGCAATCGAATTAATATACCCATTATCTCGCTAGGTACCATTTTTTCTTTTTTTTCTCATGTGCGTGCGTGTGTGTGTGTGTGTGTGTGTGTGGCGAGAACACTTAAAATGCACCCTCTTAGCAAATTGCAGGTGTACCACACGTGGTAACTATGGTTACCATGCCGTCTAATAGATCTCCAAAACCATTCACCTTGCATAGATGAAACCAAACCCTCTTCCCTCCAGTTTTATTGAGATATAAAGGACCTACACACTGTTTAACACGTACAACATGATTTGATATATGGAAAGTGATTACCGCACTAAGTTTAGCTAATATCCATCACCTCACACAGTTAACAATGTCTTCCACCTTGTCTTGAGAACTTTTAAGATCTACTCCCTTAGCAACTTTTGAATACACAATGTTGCTAACTATAGTCACGACGTAGTACATTATTTTGCCAGAACTTATTTATCTTAAAACTGGAGGTTTGTACCTTTTGACCACCTTCAACCGTTTTCCCCACCTCCCACCCCCTCACTCTAGCAATCACCAATCTGTTCTGTCTCAATGAGTTTGGGGTTCCCCCCTCAGATTCCACATATGAGTGAGCTCATACAGTATTTATCTTTCTCTGCCTTATTTCGCATAATGCCCTCAAGTTCCATCCAGGTTACTGCAAATGGCAAGATTTTTTTCTTTCTTTCTTTCTTTCTTTCAACTTTTTAAAGGTTTATTTATTTATTTTGAGAGAAAGCAGGCGTGAGAGGAGGAGTGGCAGAGAGAAAGAGAGAGAAAGAATGAGAATCAGAGGCAATCTCCATGCACTGTCAGTGTGGAACCCAATGTGGGGCTGTTTCACGAACCATGAGATCATGACCTGAGCTGAAATCAAGAGTCCCCCACTTAACCAACCGAGCCCGCAAGGCCGCCCCGGGATTCTTTTTTGTCTTACTGCAGAATGATATTCCATCGTGTTTCTATGGAAGTTTCCTCATCCATTCATCCATCGGTGGACACCGAGGCTGCTCCCATGGCTTGGCCTTTGTAAATAATGCTGCAATGAACATGGCGTACTGATATCTTGAGATTGTGATTTCATTTCCTTGGATGGACACCCAGAACTGGATTGCCAGATTATACTTCTATTTTTAATTTTTTGAGGAACGTCCGTACCATTTCCCAGAGGGGCTGCACCAACTTACATTCCCAACAGCGCAAGAGGGTTTCCCCTTCGGCACGTCTTTGTCAACATTTGTTATGTCTTAAGAGTCTATTTGATGATGGCCATTCTGGCAGGTATGAGGTAATATCTGAGACGTCGCTGCGATTTCCATATGCATTTCTCCCATTAGGGATATGAAGGCACCTTTTCAAATACCTGTTGGCCATTTGTAGGTCTTTGGAACAATGTCTCTTCGATCCCTCTGGCAGTTTGTTCTTTTTGCTCTTGAGTTATAGCTCTTTATATAGTTTGGATATTAATCTCTTATCAGATATATGATGTGCACATGTTTTCTCCCAGCCCTTAGGTTTGCCTTTTCATTTTGTTGATGGAAGAAACTTTGCAGTGCAGAAGCTTTTGGATTTGATGTAGTTCCACGTGTGTATTTTTGCTTTGTGGGCTTTGCTTTTGATGGCAGAAACTTTGTGCTTTCTGACCAACATCTGCCCGTTTCCCCCTCCCCTACAGCTGATTAGATTTTTAATGAAAAACTTTGTTTTACATACTTCCCAATTCTGTTCACCAAATGATCTGTTCTTTCCCACAGATTTTAAATGCAATTTTTAGAGAAAATGCTTACATATATGCATCCGTACTTGGTGTCTTTAATGCTGCATATCAGTGTATGTTCTTGCCCCAGTACAGCTCTGTGCTAATTACTACACATTTTTGTATTCGCAGCTCTCCTTCGTTACTTCCCTTCTTCATGAATTTTCATGCACATTTCTGGATGTATATATATGCGCTAGTGTTTATTTATTTTTGAGAGAGAGACAGAGCGTGAGCAGGAGAGGGGCAGAGAGAGGGAGACACAGAATCCAAAGCAGGCTCCAAGCTCTGAGCTGTCAGCACAGAGACCAACGCGGGACAAGAACCCATGAACCACGAGATCGTGACCTGAGCTGAAGTTGGAAGCTTAACTGACCAAGTCGCCCAGGCGCCCCGACTGGATATATTTTTAAATCTTTACATAAGGGATTTAGGGGCTTTGGCACTGTGATGGAGTTGCATCAAATTTTTTTTTTTTTTTTTAGATGCAGTGATGTTTATAATACAGATATGGTTATTCAATCAAATCTTCTTTCATGGCCAGCAACAAACTTGCTTTCTTTCCTATAAATCCTACACGTTTCTTGCAAACTTTTCTTCTTTTTGCGAGAGAGATCTTTTTTATTTTCCACGATATTTTATAGCTGCCTGTCGCTGCTGTACAGGAAAAAACCGCAGGCTGTTTTGGTTTTTGTTTGATCTGGAACATTTCCCAAACTTTGTCAGCGCACAGGGTCACGTTCATCTTCATTATCATTACCGTGTTGTATGTGCACGGCCAATAAAAGCAAAGCAAGGGCCTTTCTCTTTTCCAAAGCTTTATTTCAAAGACGTCAAACATACAGAAGACGTACAAGAGGTTTACGACAATGACCGACACACCCACTGCCCAGATTCCCCCGCAGACGTTCCACCCTCCGCCGTCTTTTAACCGTCTCCCTTCCCGGGCCTCACCCTTCGCCGCCGTGTCCTCCACAGCACTGAGGGTGCTCTCTCTCTAACCCGTGAAGGCTGCACGGTCCCTCCAGCACCGCACACGAGCCCCCGCGAGCTGACCCCGGCCGCCTTCCCAGGATCGCCTCCTACAGCTCTTTTCTTTGCAGCTGGCACAGCTCCACCAGACTCGATGACCCTACTTACCTTCTTCTCCACTCAGATGTCACCTCTGTCACCGGCCTTGCCGGCGTCCCGCTGGCTATACCGTCCCCATAATGTTCCTAGGAAGCCCGGCCCTAACGTACCGTGAATACGCTTCATACGTCTGTCTTCAACACCAGACCACGAGATCTGACCACGCCAAACCCTGCCTCGCGCCTCTGTGTCCTGCTGCCGAGCGGACGCCGCGAGGCCCGGCACACCTTGGGCACCGGAGGTGAGCCTGGGTGGGGGGGGACGCGAACCCTCGGCGCCCTGGCAGAAGGCCTCGGGGCCCGGGAGAGCCAGCACCCACCTGCACGGGCATGCCCAGGTCCAGCTTCAGCCCCGCGCAGGGGTCCACGAAGATGGTGAGGACGGGCTCCGAAGGGTCCTGGGCGAAGCGCTCCAGGGCGGCGTCGTGCTCTGCTGTCCATTCAGCGGCCGCCAGGCCCGTCAGCATGGCCCGGGACAGGAAAAGGGGCTTCTACGGAAGGGGGGCGGAGGGCCGAGGCGGGTACAGTTGTCAGGAGGGGTCCCTTCCCCCTTTCGCAAGCGCACGCGGGGCCACGGGTGTGAGGAGAGACGCCTGACGGCCCGGGGTGGTGGAGGGAAGGCTGCGGGTGCGCGGGGCGACAGGCTGGAAGCCGCTGGAGAACCCGGACAGGGAGACTCCCTTGCGTCTATGCGTGAAGCTAGAGCAGAGCCCAGAGGGGCCGCGGGCCTTGACCTCCCGAGACGCCTCGCCCGGCCCTGCTCGACCGCGGGGTGAAACGAAATCATGGGACCCTGTCGAACGTGCGCCAAAGGCAGCAACGGGGCAGCAAGACGACGCGCTGGATAAGGACGACGGTGCAGCCTGCCCGGGACACCGACGGAAACAGGGCGTCAAGGCGCCCGCGCAGCTCAGCCGGCCCAGCTCATCGTCTTACGGTTCGTGGGTTCGAGCCCCGAGTGGGCTCCACCCTGTCTCTGTCTCTCCCTCTTTCTCTGCCCCTCCTGCGCATGCATTCTCTGTCTGTCTCTCTCTCTAAATAAATAAACTTTATTTTTTTTTAATTTTTTTTTTAATTTTTATTTCTAGGAGAGAGAAGAGAGAGACAGCGTGAGGAGGGGAGGGTCAGAGAGAGACGGAGTCACAGACTCTGAAACAGGCTCTAGGCTCTGAGCTGGCAGTCAGCACAGAGCCCGACGCGGGGCTCGAACCCACGAACCGCGAGATCATGACCTAAGCGAAAGTCGGACGCTTAACCGACTAAGCCAGCCAGGCGCCCCAAAATAAATAAACTTTAAAAACAGCAACTGGCAGAGGCGCCCGGGTGGGTCAGTCCAACTTCGGCTCAGGGCATGATCTCACGGTCCGTGGGTTCAGGCCCCGCGTCGGGCTCTGTGCTGACAGCTCAGAGCCTGGAGCCTGTTTCGGATTCTGTGTCTCCCTCTCTCTCTGACCCTCCTCTGCTCCCGCTCTGTCTGTCTGTCTGTCTCTCTCTCTCTGATCCTCCCCCACTTACCCTCTGTCTCTCTCTCAATGAATAAATACTAAAAAAAATAAATAAAAATTTTAAAAATAAATGAAAAAAGGTGGAGAGACAAGAAGGGAAGGCGCAGAGCCCTGACCCTGGTGCGAAGCCCTCCTCTCCTGGAGGGGTGGGGGGCACGGAGAGCTTCGCCCAGCACTCAGCGAGCTGCATCTGTGGCAAGCAGGCTCCCGGCGGAGAGTGAGCGGAAGCAAGCAACACACGGAAGAAGCCTCCTCGGCCGCCATTTTGCAGCTAGGCCTCTGACTGACTAGTTCCTGGGGAGGGAGACTGGTCCCCGGGACACCCCTGACTTACCACATCCGCCTCGGGCTCCGGTAGTTCTTCTCTCTCTGCCTTGGGCTCCTCTGACACTGGCTCTGGGAAGAATAAAAATTCAGAAACGAAAGCGTTCATCAAACACAGCGTCACCTTAGGGCCCAGGAGCCCCACCCCCAGGTGTGTCCCCAGGAGAACTGGAAGCAGGGACCCGGAACGGACCCTCGCACGGCCATGCTCGCAGCAGCGCTACCCGCAACAGCCAAAAGGTGGGAACGACTCAAGTTGACCGGAAACAAAGAGTGGCCGGATAAACAAAACTACGGTGGAATATCGTTCAGCGATAAAGAAGGATCGGAGCTGGGGCGCCTGGGTGGCTCAGTCTGTTGAGCGTCTGTCCGACTCGTGCTCTTGGCTCAGGTCATGAGCTCATGTTCATGAGATCAAGCCCCGCGTCAGGCTCTGCGCTTACAGCACGGAGCCTGCTTGGGATTGTCTCTCTCTCCCTCTCTGCCCCTCCCCCGCTCACACAAGTGTGCTCTCTCGCGCTCGCGCTCTCTCTCTCTGTCTCAAAAATAAATAAATAAACATTAAAAGAAAACAGGGAATGGAGGTCAGCCATAATGCCACACCACAGACAAACCTCAGAAATGAGGTCGGGTGAAAGAAGCCAGTCACAAAAGACCACATACTATATGAATACATTTACGTGAAATGTCGAAAGCAGGCAAATCCATACAGAGAGAAAGTGGATTAGCGGTTATCAGGATCTGTGGGGCAAGGGGAATGGGAGTGGCTGCTAAAAAACTAGGGTCTTGGGGCGCCTGGGTGGCTCCGCT
Organism: Hyaena hyaena; assembly: GCF_003009895.1. NCBI lineage: Eukaryota > Metazoa > Chordata > Mammalia > Carnivora > Hyaenidae > Hyaena > Hyaena hyaena. The sequence continues at coordinate 3,879,593 of NW_024080689.1, forward strand.
GGTTAAGCATACGACTCTTGGTCTCGGCTCAGGTGTCACAGTCTGTGAGTTAGAGCCCTGAATTGGGTTCTGCACTGACGCTGCAGAGTCTGCTTGGGATTCTCTCTCCCTCTCTTTCTGCCCTCCCCGCTCTTTCTCTCAAAATAAATAAACTTCAAAAAAATTTTTTTAATTAAAAATAAAACACTAGGGTCTGATGCAATTAGAAGTAAAGAAATTGGTCATCTGATGCCAATTTGTCAAGGTGCTCGAAGTAGCTTCCTCTGGGGGTGGCGAGCAGCATGCAAATGCTCCAAAATTAGATAGTGGTGATGTTGAAGGAGTTTTGTGAATATACCCAAAATCACTGAATTGTGCTTTAAAGGGATGAATGGGTGGCTCAGTTGGTTAAGCATCCAACTTTGGCTCAGGTCATGATCTCATGGCTTATGAGTTCAAGCCCTGCGTCGGGCTCTGAGCTGAGAGCTGAGAGCTTGGAGCCTGCTTCGGATTCTGCCTCTGTCTCTCTCTGTCCTCCCCCACTAGCGCTCTCTTTCTATAAAAAAAAAAAATAATAAAACATTAAAAAATGGTGGTTCAGTAGGTTAAGCGTCCAACTTCAGCTCAGGTCATGATCTCACAGTTCATGAGTTTGAGGCCTGCATCGGGCTCTGCGCTGACAGCTCAGACCCTGGAGCTGCTTCGGATTCTGTGTCTTCCTCTCTCTCTGCCCCTCCCCAGCTCACACTCTCTCTCTCTTTCTCTCAAAAATAAACATTAACAAAAAATATTTAAAGCATAAAAAAAATCAAATAAATAAATAAATACAATTACAAACTTGGGGGCACCTGGGTGGCTCAGTGGGTTAAGCACCCAACTCTTGATTTCAGCTCAGATCACAATCTCATGGTCCTGGGATCGAGTACCAGGTCAGGCTCCAAGCTCAGCTTGGGATTCATTCCCTCTCTCCTTCTCTCCCTGCCCCTTCCTTGGTTGCGCGTGCGCGCGCGCGCGCGCGCGCACACACACACACACACACACACACACACACAAGCACTCTCCCAAAATAAACAAATGAACAAACCAATAAATAAATTGCGGAGATGGGTTTATAAACCTGTCCTCGGTTTCTTTATGGGAACTGAGAAAGCTTAAGGAAGCAGAGGCTCAGTACAGACCCCCGAGGGGTGTTTGCCCCCTTACCCCCTTCACCCCGGGTTTCAGGCCCCCCTTTGTCCCTGCGCTAACAAAACACCACAGACTGGGGGGCCTGTAAACAGCAGAAACCTCTCTCACATTTCTGGAAGCTGCAGTCCTGGACCAGGATGCAGCCCGGTCACCGAGAGCCTTCCTCTGGGTCGCAGACCTCTCGCCGCGTCCTCACAGGGAGGACTTGGGCAAGAGATCTCTCCGGACCATCCATGATGGTCCCACCCTCCGGATCTGATGGGCGCTCCTCCCAAAGGCCCCACCCACTAACACCTCGTCGCATTAGGATCTCAACATATGAATGGGGGAAGGGAGGGGACGCAAACATTCCGACCCGAGGCGGGCCCAGCCCTCTCCAGCGGGACAGACCTAACCCCTCCACCCCCCCCAGCTCCAGAGAGTACAGGTGGGTGTCAGGGATGCTGTGGAGGTCCCCAGGTCCTCTGAACCGCTGCTGGGCCATCTGGAAAGCTCCCTGTCCAGCGACAAAAAGGCTTAGAGCTAAAGGAGTCCTAGATTCTCTGGATTGGATGGCCAAGGCCTTCGCTGAGCACCTCCTTCCCTCCTCACACTGGGGGAGGCTCCGAGTCGAACACCTCCTGCCCCCTCTCCCCCAGTCCAGGTGCCCAGCCTCCAGGGCCCAGTTCCATTTTTACTGCTTCCAGGAGAACTCAGAACAAAACATTCTGCGTGTTTCTAACCTCTGGATGCTGGGTACCCCGCGTACCCTGGACCTCTCTCCCACGCCTGTGCTTAACCACTGCTGGCATGAAAGGGGGGTTTTCTATTTCTGTCCCTCCTGACAGGCTGCTTGCGGAATAAAGAAGCCCCGTGGGGAAATGTAGGGGGGTCTATACTTAGTTCACAGCGCTACCCACTGCGACCAGAGCTCGAAGGCATGGCCCAGTGACAGTGACAGTTACAGGAAACCTCCCAACGCACAGGAGAGGGGTCCCTGAGGTCAAAGCCACAGGAGGTGGCCCCTTTGAACTCTGCTCCCTCAATCTAGACACCAGGCTTCTTTTTGTGTTGTGTGGCCCTGAACCTGACCCTCCTGAGTCTACCAAGGCTCTGCCAAAATGAAGGCAGAGACACAAGGGCCTTAAACAGATGGGAGAAAGCGGCTGCTCAGGCTGAGTCTCCATGGTGATGGGCTTAATGGAAGAAAAACATGATTTGTTTTGCCACCCAGGGTGAAGATGGGAAAAGGGAGGAGATCAAACCGTCTTTGGTGTGTTCCGAGCCACCTGGGGGAAGAGGCCACGAGAAAGGACTGGCTAGTGAGCTCCAGGTCCACTGGGTGGGGGGGGGGGGGGGAGTAGTGTGAGGACACCCCAGAGAAAGGGGCCCAGCATCAGGCCTGACCTTCTGCTCGACCCCCCGCAGCCCTCAGACCCGCTTTAAAATGAAACATTCTGCCTTCAAGCTCTTCCGGGGCAAGTACCCACCAAACTCCTCCTCGAGGGGCTCGGGCTCGGGCTCGGGATCCAGCTCGGGAGTCGGAGAGTCAGGCCTCGAGGCGGCGTCAGCCTGGGCGGCCCTCCGGCGGGCACCGCGGCCAACGTTCAACTGGGCACTCAATCTCTGCTTCCTCTCCGCTCTGCTGGCCATGGTGGGGGCGACACCTGTGGACACACGGGCAGCCTGGACCCACCTCCTCAGACCCCCCCACCCCCGGTACATGAAGTCCCTTTGGAATTCACAAACTCAGACCCCCTCCCAAAATCATACTTGAATCTGGGGGTGCCGCCACCCTGCTCCATCAGCCCCTAGGCCTCACTCCTTTCCTTAGATTTAGGAACCTTCTCTCTCTGCCCAGAAGTGTGAGAACGTAAGAAAAGACCAAGGTAGCCCAGGCGTGGTCACACACATCCTCAGCCACGTTACCCCTCAGGGCCTTGGGTCGGGAGAAGGCCGAGGGGGGCTGTCCCCAACTTCCCCGTCCCTTGTCATGGTACCAAGTCACTGGAGCAAGCCAAGATGGTTTTCCTACGTACCTCCTTTCTTCCCACGTTATCCCCTGTAAAGGGAAAATTCTCATCCTACCCACGCTAAAACGTGCCACCCCCTTAAGCAAAGAAACACAGTATTTGCGGGACACCTGGGTGGGTCAGTGGGTTAAGCGTCCAACTCAGGTCATGATCTCATGGTTCGTGAGTTCAAGCCCCACGTGGGACTTTGTGCTAACAGCGTGGAGCCTGCTTGAGATTCTCTGTCTCCCTCTCTCTCTCTCTGCCGCTCCCTTGCTCACGCTCTCTCTCTTAAAATATATAAAGTTAAAGAAAAAGAGAAGCAGTATTTGCAACATATCTCTTTAGATTTTAATTGCTGGGGGGTAGGAACCTTGTTCACTGTTTTGTGGTACCGGAAAGGTCTCTTAGCATAGTTGGCTGAGTAACCCTGTTACTCAAGGTTACACAACGAAGCCCAATGTCATTTGAGTCCCTAAGGCCCTGAGAACAGACTGGGAAGGAGAAAAGTCACCCAACGCGCAATTTCAGATGGGGTTGGGGAGGTGGAGAAGGAAAGGGCCAGGGGGGAGGGGGGCGGGGAAGCAGGAGCTGCTAGGTGTGCTCGTGCTTGCAGCAGTCCAGGGGCACCGTGTGATTGGCTCCAGCCCGACAGCCACCTGTGGCTCTCCTCCCTCGTCCCCACAGGCTGCCACAGGCATTGATCACCGGTTATGAGTTTCAGACAGGAAGGATGCGTTACTTTGCTCCAAGGAGCAGCGTTCTATTAGGCCGCCGCGTCGATAAAACCACCTGCAGCCGCGCCAGGGGTCTCCAGAGAAGCCTCAGCTGCTGGAGCCCGCGGCCTGGCTGGGAGCACCCTCCCCAGGGGCTCGCCCCCAGATCCGCCAGGCCAGGCCCCAGGAGGGACCGCTGCGGCAGCCTGGGGACTCGCGCCGCGCCTTCACTCCGGAAGGACACAGGGGACCAGGGCACCGGCCTGGTCCTCAAACTGGTTGCCTATCTGCAAACCTGCCCTTGCAGGGGCGTCCTCACCCCGCAGTCACAACTGCCCCCGCTGCTCAGTCTCAACCCCAGCCGCCCCTTCTCCCCTCCCGTCCTCTGCCCCCACAACTGCCCCTCCCCTCCCCCATTACTGCCCCCTCCCCAACTGCCCCTCCGCTTCCCCATTACTCCCCCTGCACAACTGCCCCTCCCCACCCTCTGCTTCCACAACTGCCCCTCCCCTCCCCCATTACTGCCCCCTCCACAACTACCTCTCCCCACCCTCTGCCTCCACAACTGCCCTCCCCCTCAACTGCCCCTCCCCTCCCCCATTACTCCCCCTCCACAACTGCCCCCTCCCCTCCCCCACAACTGCCCTCTCTCCACTCCCCGCCTGCCCCTTTTCCTCACCCCACTGCCCCTTCTCCCCCGACATGGCCGCCCTCCCCTCCCCCACAGCTGCCCCTTCTCCTCGAAGCTTCCCCCGTGTCCCCTCCTCCCCTCCGCCCCCGACACACACCTCACTACGCCGACCCCGTCTTCCCTAGGCCGACCGGCCGGCCGCTCGGACTGGGAAGTTGCCCCGCGAGGCCCGCTCCCGCCTGCGCCTGCACGCGTCGCCAAGGCAACCGCGGGCGGAGAGGGGCGGGCGGAGAGGGGCGAGCGGCCGGGCGCGTGCCCGCGAGCCCGGCCTCCCCGGCGCAGGCGCAGGGCAGCCCCGCTCCGCCGCCCGGCCGCCCTCTTCGGCCCGCGTGCGCCCCGGGGGGACCGCGGGCCAGAGGGCCGACGAGAGCCACCGAGGCCCGCAGGCCGGGGGCGGCGGGGTCCGGCCCGAGGACGGGCTGGGAGGGTTGAGGCTGAGGCCGTGAGCCGCCGTCCCGCGGGGCGGCGAAAGCGCCGGGGGAGCCCCCGCGGCCGACCCCGCGCCCGGCTCTGCGGGCGCGCTCCCGAGCGCGTCCAGCAGGTGGCGCCCGGCGTCCCGCCTGCGGGGCTCGTGGACGCTCTAGAAGGCGCTCCAGGATTTCGAGGCAGCCGTGGCTGCAGCTGGGTCCGGGGGAAAAACCGGGGCTGGAGCACCCCTGCCCTCCCGCTGGTTTCCCTCGGCTGAGCTCGGACTGGGGTCTCGGAGCGCCTGGCGGCGCGGGGCGGGGGAGGGCCGGGAAGAACGGAACTGGAGTCTCCGGGACCTGAGGATCGGCTCTGGGAAGCGTCGCCCGTTTTGGGGGGAACGGGAGGCGGGGACTCCCTGGGGAAGGTGACCGGGCCGGGGAGGGGCTCGGCTTTCCGTGAGAACAAAGGCTGAGTCCTGGGGAAGCCAGAGAAGAGGGGTGTGCCCTGGGTGGGGGCAGACCTCAGCTGGTGCTAGGGGGCGCTGCGGGCCGGGGCGGCGCAGGGGGCGCCTGCAAGCCCGGGCCCTACCTGCGGCGCCAGAAGCTGGAGGGAGGCCTCAGAGATGGGGGGGGGGGAGTCTGAAGCAGAGGGAGGGGGAGGCACCCTCCCTGCTTCCATCAATAGTGCCTAATTAAGACAAAGCCCGCAGCGAGCCCACTGATTACATTTCCATGAGGAGCTAAATTGATGACATTTTCTTTGCCGGATGAGGGGGGGGGGGCGAAGCTGGGACCTCAGTTCCCCCCTCTGGTTGCCATTCACACCGGACAGGTCTCATTCTGCCAGTCCGCAGCTCCAAGGCCGTCTCGGGTAGTCCTGAAGGGCCCTTGGGTTAATCCACACCCAAGCCTGAGCTTGCCATCCCACCTACCCTAATCTCCCGCTCTGATAGCCGGTGGCCTGGGCACTCCCCGCATCTGCTATCCTCCAGGTAGCTTCCTGGGCTGTGCCGGCCCCGGTGCCCAGGCCCGAGTCCTATTGCTGAAGGCAAGGATCGAAGTTGTGAGGGGTCCTGCCACACCCCCAGCACAGCACAGGGCTAAGTGGGTGATCCATCCCCCTAACCAAAGAGGCAGCGGGTGGCAGAGAGAGGTAACTGACGTGATTGGCCAGATCCCCCAAGGAAAAATCCCAAAGGAGTGAAGATTTGTGGGGAGGCGTGGGGTGGGGAGTGCTACAGTCAGGGCTCATGGCTCCCCCGGGAAAGGAACACAGCGTAGAGCCCCCATTTTTTTCTGACTCCCTCCCCAACCTTGGCTGTACCTAGGGATCCCAGCCCCCTCCATTATGCTAAATAGGTAATCAAACATCTCGCTTTGCTAATTACTGCTCAATCCGATTAAACGCTGCCGAGGTTCATCAACAGAGGTGGAGGTAGGGGAGAGGGATGAAGGGGAGCCAACCACAGCTGTGATGGGGGCCTCGTCCCCGGGGGTACGGAGGGGACAGTTGAGGCACGTGGCCAGGGTACCAAGCGTCAGTGCCTCCCAAAGGAAAGGGACCGGAGAGTTGTGCCCCCAAGACCCCAACTCTCGGCGCGTCCCCCAGCCTCAGCCAGGCCTTCCCCTCCTCCCAGACCGTCATTAACCTCAGAACCCAGGCATCCGGCCGGGCCGTTCCCACAGCTACACACACCCCCGTCCCGGATTTAATAAGTTCTGTTCTCTCACTGTCAATATTTGATGTCTCAGAGCCATCTCCACGGAGAGAGGGGGACTCTTCCCTTGCTTCCCCCCTACCTTGGCCGTCCTTTGCCCACCCCGGGCTCTTTGTGCCCCCAACCTTCTCTAACTAGCTGCCTTAATGAAATGATATTAAAGTTCAGCAACTCCAAAAGAATGGTTGTTATGGTGAAGACAGCGGGCAGGACGCCTGGGTCCCCGAGGGGAGCAAGGGCTGCGGATGGGGAGAGGGAGCCGCAGGCTAAGGTCTAGAGGCCTCAGCCCCCCGTGGGGAGCAGCGGATTTGGGGTGAGCCGGGCGCCAGACCTCTGGATCTTGGCGGGAAGTAGGGAATGGGGGCCGGGGGCGCTGGGAGACGGTGGGAGGCGAGGGCTTTCAGGGAGTCAGGGTCTCGGCCTGTCGTCCAGAGCATCCGTCAGGGATAGAGAGCCCAGCCTGGGGGGACGGGGCCTGTCTGCCAGCGGCCTCCTGCTGACTGTGCCCTGGGCCGGTCCCGTGAGAACCAGAGTGGATTTCTCTTCAGCCCTGACTCATCCCTCTTCCCCCCCTTGTCCCCCAGCAGACCCCCACAGGTGATTTGTAGCTGATGCCCTCACAATGCTAGGGGCCAGGAGAGACTCGTTCCGGGACGCGAAGGGCTGAGAGCTTCCAGAAGAGGGGAGGGCAGGGGCCAAGAGATGGGAAGCCAAGCGCCACCCCCACCATCCCCCACCCAGCCCCATCTCACTCCCCTGGGGACCCTGGCCCAGCCCCAGTCCCCTTGGGGTGGTGAGAATACTAGCACATTTGGCTGGGGCTGATTGATGAGGGAGGAGGCAGCGGCCGGGCACCGAGGCGGCTGCTGTTTGCTGAGCACACAGATTCCTCTCCACTCACCCACCAGCTGCCGCCCCCGAGGCTGCCCAGTCTCACCACCAGCACCGGGGCCGGCGGGGAGCTGATGCCTGAGCTTCTGAGAGCAACCGGGAGGAAGAGGGAGAACCAGGACCCCAGAAGTTTCCATCCGCCATGGGAATCAGGGGTCCCTGGGACCCGGTCCCCTAAAAATTCGTTTCAGGACACCCACCTTCCCTGCCACCTTTCTGAGATCTCTCCCCCTGGCCAGTTTTTGCTCATCTTCAGGCTTCCCCCCCCACCCGCTCAACTCTCTGAGCCTGTTCCAGCCAGCAGCATTTCTCCCAGCTGCTTACAGATCTTGAAACTTCCCCTGGGGTGGGGGTGGGGGGCGCCCCATGTTCGCGATTCCCCATATAGCCCCTTAGGAGGCTCCATTTTTCATTCTAACTGAAATTCCACTTAGGATGTCAGCCATTCCCCATCAGAAATTCCCACCGCAGCCCTTTCCTTAAAAGCCCCAACATAAACCACACACACACACACACACACACACACACACACACACACACACACACCCCTCAACCTAATTTACATCCTGCGAAGTGTGAGCCTCTGTCTGTAGCCCCCAGGACAGTCTCTGCTTCTGGGAACAGGGGTGGGGGCAGCTTTACAATCCACGGGTGTCCAAGCCCCCGGAAAAGCTCAGACATCACCCTTACCCTCCCAGAGCTTAAAATCAAACGGAGAAAAACACACCTGACGCCCAAGAAACAAAACGGGGGTAAAAAGGCACCCCGAATGAGACCAACTTCCTTCGTGTGGATTCTAGACCCTAAGTGACTGGCTCCCCGCCAGGCTGAGGCTGGGGAAGGACACGACACATCTGGATTGTGGATGTTCCCAAACATGCCAAGAGGTCACCTCTATGCTTTGCACTTGCTGTTCCCTCCGCCGGGTGTGCCCTTCCCACCGTGCATGCCTCCCGCCCCCCCATCACCCAAGGTCTGACTCAAATGTCCCCTCTTCAGAGGGACCTTCCTGACCTCCTAAAGCGTCTGCCCGGGACTCTCTATCCCTGTCACTGTTTTGTTTATACCACACTTGTCACTGCCCGAAATGCGACTCCGTTGTTCCCCACCGGCATGTGGACTCTGTGAAAGCGGGGACTTTATTTACTCTGTAGTCTCAGTGCCTGAACTGGTGCCTGGGACAAAATAGGCAGTTTTCGTGATGCTGGGTGGAGGAGTGAATGAAAAACCAAAAATGAATGTGGTCCCCTCCCTCTCGGCTTTCAGTGGTTATCACCGGGGAGTGCGTTTGCGTATTTGTACCCGGAAAGAGAACAGGACGGCATGTGTCGTTCTGGGTGGCAGTCGCCAGTGCTTTCAGATCGCTCGAAAATACACAAGTGGCCCCGCGCGGGGCAGGCTGCAGGTCCTTACTGGGGGTGCGTGCAGGGGGAGAGTCCACGGACGCCCACGCCCCGAGGGGGTGTACCTCGGGCTGTTGTGCCGAATGAGCTGTGCCTCTCCCCAGCTGTGCATCTGTCCCCAGGTGTCTTCCTGTCGCTCAGCGTGTTCTGGTGTCTGGGCTGCTCCGGCAGAGGTGTTTGTCACAATTTAGCCCCACTTCTCTTTCCTCTCGTCTCTCCGCCTGTATCTCTAGATGTGTGTGTTGGGGGGGGGGGTTCTCCCTCGGCTCCCTTGCCCCCTCACACACACAGCCCTGCCTCAGTGTCGGACCCCTCCCTTTCTCACTGGGCCCTGTTGCTGGGCTCTGAGTTGCCATAGTGACGGTTGCCAAGTCCCTGAGGCTGATAGCCAGCGATGGGGCTGCCGGCTCCATCCACGCGGGAGGCTGAGGGGGGCTTTGTGTGGGGAAGGGGATGTTGCCATGACCACCGACCCCCACTAAGGGGCAGGGACCAGCCCTTCCGCCCCCCTCAGGCCTCCCCACCTCGGGCTTCTCCAGTGTGGGGCTCCGAGGACAGGAGTACATTCCAGACGGTCCAGCACCTGGCCTCCGTTTTCTACTCCCCGCCCGGAACACTGCGCCTCCCGGGACCCAGGCACCCTGCTCAGACGGGGGAGGGGCAGGGGTCCCAGTGGACAGACCCCTTGACCTCCAGGCAGATGGGAGACAGCGGGAGGGGCACCTAAAGTCAGGGGAGGGGCGGGCAGGGCAGAGGTTGTGACCCCTGCAGACAGGCTGCGGTGATGCTCCTGACAGGCTGCTTTTGTGGCTGGAGAATGGGCCGGGTCTAGGGGGCTGGGTACCAGGGGATTTTAGGGGAGAAGAGCCCGGGTGATGGGTGCGCAGGGAGCCAGGGGGCGGGCAGCCTGACGCCTGGGTCCCTGCGTCTTGTGTCACCCGCCGCTTCTCCCCACACTAGTCCCCAACAGCAAAACTCCCCAAGTCACAGGTGCCTTGGGCAGGGGGGCGGGGATTTGAACCCGTGAACATGTTTCTGACCGCGACTCGCCTGGTCTCCGGGGCTTTGGGGCGCGTCCACATATGTCCCCGTTGGATGTACCGGCAACTCGCTCCTGCCTGGGCTCCTCTCTCCCTCCCCTGGAGGTGACTGCCTGCCTCCCGTGGCCTTCTCACCCCACCCCTTCCCCATGTGCTGCCCCCCTCCCCACCTCCAGCTGTCTCCCTACCCTTCCCCTTGGCTGGCGTCGTGAGACCCAGCTCTCGGTTTGAAAGCCAGCGCCCACGGCCAGTTCTCTGTTCCGACTCCCACCCAGTCAGTCTCCAGTCTCCTTGTCAACTTTTGAAGTTTTTTATTCTTTTTTATTCTTTTTTTTTCTTTTTTTGGTTTTTGTTGTTCAAATTTCCCTTTTACAGTAAAACTATCGAGGTGACGGCCATACCCCGCCACCTCCCCCATGGCAATGTCAACTTCCTGTTCTCTGGGAAGGAGCGATCCGAAAAATCAGGAAGGAGCTGGGAACTACTACGGCACCAGAGAGATGACGTGACCTCTGGCGGACAAAGCAACCATCTTGGCTGGTGATTAAGGTGGCCGACTCGGTGCCCGAGGGCAGCTCTGGTCTAATGAAATCGAGCTGGGAGGAAACTGAGGCCCGTGGTGCACTAGAGGGCAGGAAATAGTACACGCTGGTCACTATGGAAACAGTTGCTAGGGACCACGGTCGGTCGGCCAGACCAGTCAGTAGGCCACCATTTTGGTCACTAAGAAGGGAGCCGTGTGGAGTTGCAAAGGACTAGAGAGTGAGAGGGTGTCCTGCACAAGACAGCCCTCTGGGTTACTGGGGACGACACGTGGGTTCTGGGGACAGTCCAGTTGATTAACAGAGTTCTACTGGGGTAGGGAAAAGGGCAGAAGAACAAGACAAGTTGGGCCTGCCACCACCAATGGCAGTCACCTTCACTGTCCTAAAAGCAGCACAGTGAACAGGGAAGGGAGACCCCGGGGAAGCAGAATCCTCCTCAGTCCACCCTACCTTCTCACAGTCAGTGAGTTCCAGCTTCCTCCTCAAACAGGAAGTTCTTCCTGACCCCCCCCCCCACTTCTCCACAGAGTCAGAACCAGCCCCCTCCCCCCACCGCGCCCCCCAGACTAAGCCACACTTGGAGTTCCAGCCAGACCACTTCCTCTTTCAGAAGTGCTACTTCCTGTCCTGGACGAAGGCACTTCCAGTTTCCGCCGCGCCGCTTCTGCCACTGCGTGTCTGGAGCAAGTCACTTCCTGTCCCGAGTGGCCCATTCAGCACCAGGCCAAAGCCACGTGTGTCCCGACCGGGTCAGATCTTGCTAAGGGCCACTGACAAAACACGACACTTCTTCTCATGGCGGCTGTCATGACCCAACCGCCCCAACGGGGCCGGGGGCCGGACGTGGAGGCCCGGGGGCCAGGGCCGAGAAGGAGGCCCCGCGGCCCAAGCCCCGACAGCTGGGGTGGAGTGCCACAGCCTTCCCGGTTAGGGCCCCCACTTTTGGCACACCGAGGGGAGGGCTGGTGAGAGAGGTCAGAGGAGGGAGCCGAGGGCGCGGACGCGGACATCCCCCCCACCCGGGAGATGGGAGAGGATCAGAAGCCGAGAGGGTAAAAGGAGGCATAGGGAGGGGGGCGCTAGGGAAGAGGAAGAGACCTAGAGACGGAAGAGACAGAGAGAATAAGAGAGAGAGGAGACAAGAAGAGAAAAACAGTGAGAGGCAGAAAGGAAGAGACGCCAACAAAAGACAGACCGTTCCCGCCCCGAGCTCTCGGCGGGTCAGGGGCACGGGGTGGCCGGGTCGCGGGCAGGAGAGGAGGCTGCGTCCCTGCCCCCTCCCCAAGGAAAGAGGACCCAGGAGCACAGAGACGGGGAGGGGGCACACGTGGCCAACCGAGGGCAGGAGTCTTAAGGAGTCCTAAGAGTGGAGAAGAGGGGGACAGGGTGACAACAGCCAGGAGCACAGGACCTGGGGGGCGGGGGGGGGGGGCAGAGGGGCCGAGGAGACGCCAGAGGCGGCCCTCCGACCGTGACCTAAACCGGAGGAGCACCCGAGAAGGGCTGGATCCAGGAGAGCCGGGTAGGAGAAGCCCTCATACCTTGTAGTAGATGTTAGGAGGGCTCTGGGGGGGCCCATCCTGCACGATGTACACAGGGTGCCCATAGTCGCCACTCACCTTCTCATAGTGGGGACAGAACGGGGGGTCTGCAGCCCCTCCTCCCCGTAGAGCTATCCCTAGCTCCCCAGGCTCGGCCTCCCGGGGTCCCATCACAGCGCCACCCCCCAGGCCCAGAGACCCTCCCCTCCCGAAGGAGCCGGGCCCAGGGTGGCGACTCTCCGAAGGCTTGGCCCGCCGTCTCCGCCAACACATGGCACCCCCAGCCCCTGCCACGCCCAGCAACAGCAGCGCCAGCCCCCCCGCGGCCCCGGCCACCGCGGGCATGCTGGGAGGGGGCAGGGGGCCTTCAGCACCCCGGGAGGTTGCATTGCTGGTGGGGTCACCTGGCAGGGAAGGGGTGAAGGAGGAAAGAGGGGGAGGGGCTGAAGGAACCACCTGGGGATCCGGACACCCAGCCTCGGGGGTCCCCGCGGGCTTCCCCGGCAGCGCCTGAGCCCCCTGGGGACCCCACCTCCCCGGCCCCCCCACCCCCACTCAGGATCCAGGTGTGTCCAGCCCTTCAGCTGGGTGCCCAGCAGTCTCCCCCCACGTCTCTGGCAGCACTGATTGAAGCACCGGCTTGGCTAATTACTTCTAATTGAGTCTTTTCCTCACTTGGCTTCCACTCCCCTCCCACCCTGTCTCCTGTTTCCTGTACCACCCCCCCCCAAAACTGAAGCCGGAGGGAGAGGGTGAAGGCAGGGCAGCTGGGGTCTGAGAGCAGAGGCGGCGGAGGCGGGGGGGAGGGGGGAGGCAGGACGCTGGAGCCCGGGTTCCTACCTGGCGTGCTCTCCTTCCCAGGCTCCAGGCTGTGCGCTGCCCCCCGGTCTCTCTCCACGGGCACCTCAGACGCAGGCTTTCTGGGGGCAGCCCCTCCTCGGGGACCTGGAGACGAGGAAGACCCAAAAGGGGGCTGAGACAGCAGCGCCCGGACGGCGACGGGGCCGCCCCCACCTCCCTCGGCGCCTAGGGGGTGTGCCCCGGCCCCCCACTCACTCTGTCCTACTCGGAGGAGCACCTTCATGCCCCGGGTGAGGCACACGCCGCCCTGCAAGCTCTCCAGGCCTTCCCGGGTCCCGTCCGACGTGGCTGCGAGAGAGGAGCCAGGCGGGGAAGCTGGCACGCCAGAGTCGAGCCCCTCTTCCGGCCCCAGTCCCTGGCCCTGACTCCACCCCGGGGGCATCAGGGCGCTCTCTCGGCTCCTCCTCTGCCCCTCAGTCTGGGGGGGGGGCGGGGGGGGCGCCCCGAGGACCCCGCCCTCCGCCCAGCAGTACCGATGATGTAGTAATCGTGCTGCGAGCGGAACTCGTGACCCCACAGGTTAGGGCTGTATTCCTGGAACTTGATGGTGAAGCGGAGATCCAGGTCCGGCCGGTCACAGGTGAGGAGCAGGTTTGGGGCAGGGGGGGCCTCACAGCGCCGGCCCTGGGCACCCCCTACCAGGTACAGCTTGTAGAACTCATAATTAGGAGAGGAGTGGGGGCCAGGAGGCCGGGCCCGGGGGCAGAGCAGGTCAAGCCGGTCCCCGATCTGAGGGTAGAGCACGTAACCACCCTCGGCCTGGAACCTGTCAGGAGGAGGTTCAAGGTGGACCAGGGGAGGGGTTAGAGGTCTGGCCACCAGAGCTTTGCCTCCCTCACCCCACATCCCTGCAGGCCAGCCTTCGTCTGAGTGCAAAGTCTGTTCCGACAGGGCGGGCACCGAGGGCTGGGGAGCAGCGGGAAGCCAGGCGCAGAAATCTCCAGGCCCTCGGTGCCCAAATGCACTCTCCAGCCCGCCCTCACCACATGCACACTGCCATCTCTCCTCCATCACTAGCCCCGTTGCCATGGCAACAGGATGCCAGTTACCAAGGAGCTGGCCTCTCTGGAACCACACAGCCCACCCATCCCAGGTGATTTCACGATTCCACGGCAGTCAACCACCACGGGGGGCAGGGCCTCCCCTCCCCCAGGCCACCACTGAATGTGAGGGATTTCAGGGCAAGGGAGGAGCTGGGGGGCGGAGGCGGGGGTGGCGCGGAATCCGGACCAGCGTCCCAAGTCAGCCGGGCGATGCGACAGGAGTTAAGTGCCTGGCCTGGCCATGGCCTTACATGAGGCTAACGGGAACCATGGTCTGGGGGCCAGCTGTCCCAGACACCCCCCTGCCCAGTACCCCTCCTCCCCCAGGTCTCGGACTTCCTAGGGAAAGTGTCTTATTGCTCTGGAACTCAGGGAGTTGACTTTTCTAACCACAGCCTAGAGCCCACATCGCCCTCAGCCCCAGGCCCACTGGCCCAGCACCGCCCCTTGCAACGCCTGTGACCCCTTCCTGTGCGTCAATGGCCACGGGGTCTCAGAGCTGGGTCCTCCGGGGACCCCTGCAAAGTATCTCCCCAGACGCCCAAATGACCCACGCCTTCCCCCGCAACATCCCAAAGAGTCCCCCAAACACCATACCCCCCCTTACCCCCCCCTTTCCTCAACCCTATCAGAATAAGCCTAACTTCCTCAGGCTGCACCTGATTCTCCAACTGCAGCTGGGGGTTGGTGGGTAGGAGGAAAGACGTTTGAGTTTCTACCCAAAGACACACAGCAGGGAGGGAGGGAGGGAGGCTGGGAAGTCAAGAGAAGACAAACAGTAATTCTAGTTCTCCTCTAATGAGCATGTAATGTGTTCAAACACCTTACCTCTAATCCTCATAAAAGGTGTAAGGATGGAGGCTAAAACCCAGAAAGGTTAAGTGGCATGCCCAAGGCCACGCAGCGGAAAGCAGCAGAGCTCGGATTAAGACCCAGGATCCTATGGGCTCTGAAGCCCACCCCCTTCCTCCTTCCCGTGGCCTCACTTGGGCTCCCCAGGGAGGTAGGAAGTTTTCAAAACACAGAACTCTTTTGCTAAGGGGGAGCGGGATCTGCATGGAGGCCAGGGTCCTAGATGACCTCCCAGGTCTTACCCTGTGTGATCTGAAGCGTCATGTGACCCTTGGCCTTTTTTTTCAGAGCAAAGCAAGCATGCCAGGGACCAGAGGGGTCTGATGGAAGAGTTTGCAACACAGATGGGGGAGGGGGGGGGCCAAGGAGTCCTCAGGACTCCAGATACAAGAGAGAAAGAAGGAGGCTTTAGGGGGCTCCAGGCTTCTTTCAGGAAAAAAAAAAAAAAGTCTCCAAGCCAGGAAGGCAGGAATATCTTCTGGTTTGGGAACTCGAAGAGTCAGGAGACAGATGGTGTGGACAGAGTCAGGAAGCCTTGGGTGAGCTGTCCCCGGAGCCCCCAAACTGAGCCCCCTTCCGTCGGGTCGCCAGTCCCTCCTGGGGAGGGAGGCACCCTGCCCTTCCCCTGCGCGCTCAGCCGCACCTACTCGGCGGCTCTCGGGAGAGCTGACATTAACCAGGCTCCCTCCAAGCCCAGCCCCCGACAGGACACAAGTCTTTCACAAACCCAAATAACCACTTCACCACCCTCCCGGCGGCTACCCGTGAACTTTCCGATCCTTGCCCCCTGTGAGGTCTCTCCAACTCCCGACACACGGTGATCGCCACCCACATCCAGCCGCGTCTGTTCGCTCCCAAGATCACCTCCGTCTCTTACCCATCAGCTCGAATCAGAGCACTAACAGCCTCCCTCCAGCCTCCTCCCAGCTCGGAGAAGCCAGCCCCCCGCGCCCCCGAAGCCTCCCTACTCCCTGCCCGAAGGGTGTGGGGTCTCCCCAGCCCGGGGCCACTCACCTCTTATTCGCCGAATTCCAATAGACAGGCTCCAGGCTGAGCCCAGACACCAGCCCCAAAACGCCGAGCAGCAGCAGGGCCCCGACTCGCACGCCCCCCGGCCCAGAACGGGGGGTCCCCATGACCCCGCCAAGGCCTGTGGGGGGCGGGGCACCAACTCCCCCAAAGTCGCTCACCCTCCTGCGGTGACCGACCGCCTCGGCTGCCCCGGCGATGCGGCCCCGACCACCCCGGTGGCGGCCGCCCCCCGCGCCCACGCGGACCCGCTTCCTGCTCTGCCCGCGCCCCTGCCGCGGAGCGCTCAGCCCGCTAGAGCCCTTCCCGGGGCCGCCTGCAGGCGCCCTACGCCCCCGGCCCACGCTCCAGCGCCCCGGGATCGGAGAGCCGGCCTAAGTGGGGGACTGGGGCAGCCGGGGGCCGGGCGGGGGCGGCATGGGGCGCCGCACGCGGGAGCGCGGGAGGGGCGCGCGCCGGAGCCCCAGCCTCGCCGGGATTGAGGGCAGCGGGCTAAGGGAGGAAACCAGTCCCGAGCCCAGGAGGGGGGAGTTAAAGGAGTGGCGGGGAGGGGGAGAGGCTGGCGGAGGGAAAAGCCGGAGCTGGAGCGCGCGGCGGAGCGGGCGGCGGAGCCCGCAGCCCACGCCCCCCACGCCGCCCTCACCTCGCGCACCTCCCGCCCGCCCCGCCGCCCCGCCCCAGCCGCCCGCGCGGCCCCCCGCGCCCCCTTTGTCCCCGCCGCGGCCCCCCCGCCGGCCCCCGGGCCGCCCGAGCGCCTGGAACCTTCCGCTCTCGGATCCAGAAAGGCCCTCGCCCTCGCCACCCGGAGGAGCCCGGCCCCCGAGGCTCCCGCCGCCGCCGCCTCCTCCCCCAGCCCGGAGCGCCGCCGCGGCTCCCCGGCAGGTCTGGAGAGAATAGTAATAACCTTGAAGCCTCCGCACTTTGCGAAGTGGGCTGAGTTGGCCGTCGCGACTACCTGTGTCGAGTGGGAGGGGCAGGGCTGCAGGCTCCCCATTGCAGGGGGGAAGAAACTGAGGCTCGGGGAGGCCCCGTGACTTGCCCAAGGTCACCCGGGGAGTCTGGGATAAAGGCGGAAACCTAACCCAGGCCGCCGAACTCCTCCTCCTGGGGTCGGTTTTTGTCCCAGGCTCCCGGGCCCTCGCCTGTTACCTGGGATTGGGTGCAAGGCGAGGGTGAAGGGGGGTAAACTCGGGCCCTTCTCGCACGGCTGTGGGGAGAAGCGGGGCTGGGGGCGGAAAGGGAGTACCTTTCCCCAAACCCACATTCAGCCGGAAGGGCTGTTTCCAATTATCCTGGGGGAAGGGAGGAGGGTTTGCCTTTTTGGGTGTAAGAACCCTCGCTTTCAGCATCTCTGGGCAGAGGTGACATTCCTCGCCCCTCAGCCGCCACAGGCCCCTAGTCCCTTCCCTCTGATGGGGAGGTCCCAAAGCAGATCCCCTGCTGACAGTCTCTTCAGAGCCCCCTTCTCAGGCTCCGGCGAGGGTGGGGGTGGGGAGGAGGCACTGCCTGAAATAACATACTCGCCCCCCCCAGCCCCCGAGCAAGCGGATAGATGGAGAAACGGGACCAGGGACAGCTGGCCAGTGGAAGACCCCCGCCCTTGCCCCGCATGTAGCAGGAATATGGAATGTGACAGGTGACGTCTGTGGTTTCTCGGCACCTTTACTCTTTGCTGCGTGTCCTTGACTCTGGCCACTCAGTTGCCTGCCTGCTGGGGGAGTCCAGGGGGAGAGGCGGGCGCTCCTGCTCCCCTTCCCCCAGAGCTGAGTAATGGTCCCTCTGCTGCTGGAGGGTGGTAAACAGTGTCGAGCGCGAGTGAGCGGGTGTCTCGTCTGTCACTGTCTGCACAGTCTCACACAGTCACACCCAACAGTCTGACACACGGCTCCTGCCACTCCTGCGCAGCCACGCTCACCCTGACCCCTGCCGCCCCCACCTTGGGACTGAGATTTCAAACAGGTTGCCCCCCCTTCAGTTTACCGAGTTGCCTAGCAACCGGCCAGTCAATGGCATGAAGCCCCACCCCCACTCCCTTGACTTCACACCGAGCTCCGCAGCCCCATTGGCTCCCGCCTAGTCCCACCTCTCAACCCGGGTGTCGGGAGCAAGATGCCTCCCCCACCGCGCCCCGGACAAGGGAGCCCCCTTGTACCCCGCCAGGGCCCCCCATCTCCACCAAGTGGCTCCCCAAAAAGACACAAAGACTCCAGCATCATAGAAAACCTTTTTATATCAACTCACCCCCACCGCCCCCTGCCCCTCCCTGCCCTGGTGGGCATCAGCGACGCCGGTGTCTGGGGCCCCCCCACACCACCAGAGCTGGAGCTGACATTCAAGGTGGACGTGGCGCATGGAGAGCAGGGGAAGGTCCACCTCCTGCTCCCCTTCATCCTCACTCTCCGTGGGCTCCGGAAACACACGCTGGCCCGAGGCGGTGGCCAGCAATGGCAGGCTGGGGTGCAGGCTGGAGAGAGACGGGCAGGGTCCGTCGGCACCGAGAGGATGCCTGTTCCCTCAGCAGCCCCCCACAGGGTCCGTCAGCACCCCCCCACCCCCGCCCGGAGCCCCAGGTCTGTGGATTAACTGACGACCTCACTCCGTTGGTGCAGTCCTTCTGGGGCAGAAAACTGAGCACTGGCTCCGGCTTCCCCTCGTGCCCGGCCCCACCGGTGTCCCACACGGACACCACCCCGCTGGTGCTGCCGCTCACTAAGAACTGCCCAGTCCTGGGAAGAGAAGCTTGTTGATGCAGAGCCCTCACCCCTGGGGCGGGGACCCCCCCCACCGAGCCCTCACCCCTGGGGCGGGGACCCCTCACAGCCAGGGGCGGGGACCTGTGGCTGGGCTCTGGCATCCCTGGGGCACTGGGACCCTGGGCGGGAAGGACCCCGTCACTCACGGGTCCAGATCGAAGTAGATGCGCTGATTGGTGGTCACCTCTCGACTCAGGGCCCCCAGGGGATGGCCAGGCTGCCGGAGATCCCAGCACAGCAGCTCGGCGTCCTGACGACATAGACCGGGGGTCTGGAGCCCGTTCGCCCTCCCCCAACGAGGCACCCCTGCTCCCCTCACCGTCTGCAGACGCCCCCCAGCTTGGCTTCGGCCCCCAGCACATCCCAGGCTACACCGCCGCTGCCGCCTGCCGTGCACCCTCTGCGCGATCGCAGGACGTGCCGTACCTTGCGGGCTCCGGAGAAGAAGCGGTTGCCATCAGGGTGAAAGCAAAGGTGAGTGACGCCTCCTTGGTGTCCCCCCAGCAAGGCCAGAGGGGAGCCGTCGTGGCAGGCGTACAGGCCCAGGGAGCGGCCGTAGGAGCCACAGGCGTAGAGCGGCCGGGTCGGGCTGAAGGCCATGCAGGAGACGATGCCGCTCTGGCCCTGCTTTTTCGCTAGAAAGGGACGGAACGACGTCGGGGACAGGGTGAGGACACCGGACACTGACCGGACTCATCAGAGGGGCGTCTGTCCCTCGCCCCGGGTGCAGGGACCCAGTGCCTCGCCCGCCCGGCTCGTCACAAGCAGGCTAGCCGTCTCTGGTGTCCCCAGACCCTTCTATCCCCGCGAAGGGCCTAAATGCTCAGGACTTATTTCTTCCTTCTCAGAGCTGTTTCTTCCCGAATGGATGGAGAGCTGAAGGCTTGGAGGAAAATGAAATCAGCCTCACCTCCAATTTCCCAGAGACACCGGGATTTTGGAGACCAAAAGGCGCACCAGCGACAGGGCGCCGGCTGGGGAACGAACGGGCTGGCCTGGGGAGAGTCCCGGCCCCTCCCTGCATCTGTCTTCTCCTCTGCCCACTGAGTCCAACCGCCTCCCTGGGCGGGACTGAAGATGCCGTGACAGGCCAGGCACCCCCCCCCCCCCCAGGTCACCAAGACCCCTCCGTACGTGGCGCTGCCCTCCCGCCTCCTCCCTTGGGAGGCGCACATGCTCACCAAACGTGGCCCTGACCTCGCAGTCGCGGCCGGGCCGGGCCGTGGAAAACACGCGCACGGTCCTGTTGAATCCGCAGTAGAGCTGCGCGCCGTCCGGGGAGAAGCAGAGCGAGTGGGCCGCCACCAGCTCGTCCTGCGGGCAGGACAGCAGCGTAAACAGGCCTGCAACGGCCTTGGCGGCCCCGGCAGGGAGGCGGCGCAGCGAGGCCGAGCCCTGGGACCCGGCGGGGAGGCCCCTACCAAGTGGTTGTAGGCTCGAAAGGACGCCCGGAGCTGCCCGGTGAACGCATCCCAGATGTGAATGGGGTTCTCCCGGCTGCTGCTGGCCACGCTGAGAGAGACACGGAGGCCCGGGCGCTGTCAAAGGAAGGGGAGGAAGCCAACTGGCCGGCCCTCTCGGCCTGCACGGAAGGGTGCGCCAGCCTTCCCTCCCCGAGGCCCCGGGCAGTCCCTAGCTCTCTCAGTACGGGATCCCCTTGAAACTTGGGGGCCGGGCAACGAGAGGGGACGGCGGACGGGAGGCAAGGGACATTGCTTACTAGGACGTGTCTGGCTCGCTCGAAGACATCAGAGAATACCAGCAGTAATCGTAGATGGTGTCACCTTCCACCATTCGAAGGACAGGGGCCTGGACAGAGATGCAGGGGTGCCTGGGTCACTGGCGGGAAGAGGAGGCAGCCTCGTGCACCCGGAAGTTTTATGACAAAGGAGGACTGTCTGTCAGCACTTAACCAGAGGAGAAGCAGATGGTGTTGATAGGAAGAACATTCCTGATCTCAACGTTCAAGGACCAGCTCAGACTGTGATTTGGGGCATCAAAGACCACACAGACTTCTCCTTTTCCTTTTTAAACACTTAAGAAGAAACAAGGAAGGGGTGCCTGGGTGGCGCAGTTGGTTGAGCCTGTGTCTGACTTCAACTCAGGTCATGATCTCCCGGTTCATGAGTTCAAGCCCCGCATCGGGCTCTGTGCTGACAGCGCAGAGCCTGCTTTAGATCCTCTGTCCCACTCCCTACCCCGCTCTCTGCCCCTCCCCTGCTTGTGTTCTCTGTCTCTCTCTCCAAAAATACTTAAACTTTTTAAAAAATTTTTTTAAATGTTTTATTTATTTCTAGGAGACAGAGAGAGACAGCGTGAGCAGGGGAGGGTCAGAGAAAGAGGGAGTCACAGACCGAAACAGGCTCCAGGCTCTGAGCTGGCAGCCAGCACAGAGCCCGACGCGGGGCCCAAACCCACGAACCGCGGGATCATGACCTAAGCGAAAGTCAGACGCTCAACCGACTAAGCCACCCAGGCGCCCCTTAATTTTTATTTAAAAATTAAAATAAGTGAGTGAGGGGCAGAGAGGGAGAGGCAGAGGGAGAGAGAGAAGCGGGGCTCATGGTCACCCAAAATGGAGCTCAAATCCACAAGCCGTGAGATCATAACCTGAGCCAAAGTCGGATGCTTAACCAACTAAGCCCCCCAGGCGCCCCAAAATACATAAACTTAAAGAAAAAAAAAAAAGAAAAGAAGTAACATCCCTACACAGAAACCCTGAACCAACCACTGAAACGAACATTTACTGTGCACCTACTAGAAGCCATTAGATCCTCTAAAAAATTGTCTTAGCCAGTTCAAACCTGCAAAGAAGAATATTTAAAAGCTCCTGTGACCACTCCACCTGGCTTAAAAAATAAAATACAAACGAGTTAACGCTTCTTCCCAAGGACGCCCTCCCCAGGGGTATTCGCGCATTGCTGCAGAACTGTGTTCACACAAAAAGCACCCGGGGGACAGAGGACAGGCGTTTACCATCGTCCCGCAGGCCCTTACATTCAATGCCAACGGTACCAGGTACCAGAGCACACGTGTTCCTCTGTGATGGGGGGGTGGGAGGGCCTGACCGCGGGGACACTCGCAGCTCTGATTCTGGCACCTTCACCACTGGGCAGTACCCCACTCGCGAGCCTGCTCTGACAGTCACCCGCATTTCTCCGTACGTTGGGTGGTGGGCTTTGAACATTCTGGTACACGTGCGGGAGGGCCTCCCTGCGGCTTCTGCTAATTGACCAGGGTCTAGAGCGTGCCCTTTGCCAGATACGGTCACTGTCACATAGTAGCCCAAAGAGATCACCCTGATTCACTCTCCCCCCAACCGGCGCCCTGCGAGTACCTGTGGCTCCCCTTGGTGTTGCCGGACTTTCAACTTTTTCTCAATAAAAGGCTGTGCTGGGGCGCCTGGGGGACTCAGTCGGTTAAGCGTCTGACTTCCGCCCAGGTCATGATCTCCCAGTTCGTGAGTTCGAGCCCCATGTTGGGCTCTGTGCTGACAGCCTGGAGCCTGCTTCGGAGTCTGTGTCTCCCTCTCTCTGCCCCTCCCCTGCTTATGCTCTGCCTCTC
Source organism: Hyaena hyaena (assembly GCF_003009895.1). Taxonomy (NCBI): domain Eukaryota; kingdom Metazoa; phylum Chordata; class Mammalia; order Carnivora; family Hyaenidae; genus Hyaena; species Hyaena hyaena. Next base: position 3,901,805 of record NW_024080689.1, read on the forward strand.
TCTCTCGATAATAAACATTAAAAAAATTTTTTTAAGGCGTGAAGTGGATTTTCCCTAGAGTACAGCTGTGCCTCTCCCTCATGACCACAGAGGTCGGACAGTCATCCCAATGTTGATTAGCTGCTTGCGTACACCTTCCTGTCACTTCTGCTCGCTTTTCTAAGCTATTGGCTTTTCCTTACTGACTGGAAGGGAGTTTTTCAATCACCTGGTATCAGCCCTCTGTCAGTTACTTGCTGGCCCTCGGCGTGACGTCGCGCACCCGGGACCTCAGTCTCCACACATGTCAGGCCGCCTGGCTCCACGCGCCACCCGCACGTCCCGCGGGCGTCTCACACTCGGCCTGTCTGTGACCGACCCTGCTTCCGCCTCCTTCCAACCTGCCCCACCCCCGGGCTCCACATCCCAGTATCGAAGCCTCAGATCTGAGCGGCAGCCTTGACCTCTCCTACTCATCGCCCCCTTTCCGCCTCTGGTCCAGCCAAGTGACAGCTGGCAGAACTCACTTCCCGAGTCCCCCGCCCGCGTGTTCCCGCCCTTCCGTCCCCACGCAAAGCCACCGCCATCTTGCCAGCACTTCTACCAGCTTGTGAGCTGACCCCCCGCCCCGGTGGGGCCGCACTCCAGCCCCCCCTCGCCCTGCCCTGCAGGCCACAGGGACCTCGTGAAGCTGGGACTCTGTCCAGCGTCGTTCGCCTTAAAACGCTCAATGGCTCCGCGTAACCCTCAGTAGAGAACCCATCTCCTGACAGGGTGCCTGCCCCCTACCCACCTTTCGCTCACCCCTCTGTACTCACCCCTTTAACGTCTCTCCATCCCACCGCTGGACTCCCAGCTCCCAGAAGGTGCCAACATACGGTACTCCCCATCTACAGGCTTTCACGCACGCCAGCGCCCAGGTCTGGAACGTTCTTCCTTTGCCTCCCTCGACAGTTTCTCCTGGTTGGACACTAATCACGCTTCCAGTCTCTTAGGTGCTTCTTCCCCTGGGAAGCCTTCCCTACGCCCTGGAACGGAGCAAGGTGCCCCCCCCATTCCCACAGCCCGCTGCTCCTCACCCTGCATCGTACCCATCTGAGGAGGCAACGATCGCAGCTGTGCTTCCCCGACACCTAGCGTGTCACCCGCAGTCAGCAAGAACTGTCCTGATGAGCGAGACAGAAGACAGTTCCAGTAACATGAGGCCCCCAATTGTAAGACAGGACTTACCGCGGGGACAGCAGAGTAGAGAGAAGCACATGGATCACAGAGATAAGGGGACTCCATGGGATCTAGCAATTAATCGGAATGGGGGGTGCTGGGAAAGTATGAGACCCAGCTTCTGGTTTGGATACCTGAGGTCACCAGGATGGTGGAAAGCCTTGGGGTGCACAGGGCAGCCGCGAGGTGCCCATGACCTTGGTGAATGAGGGAGAACCAAACAGCAGAAGCCTCAAAGGAAAAGTTTTCACAAAGAGAAAGTGCAAGTGTCTGAATGCAGTACTTGGGGATGAGGGCAGCCCCCCTCCAAGGCACCTCGGGGTAGGGCTAGAGGGAGCGAAGGCCTTGGGGCCGGGCAGGGACAGAACGCAGGGTTGGGGGCTGGGGAGTTGGGAACAGGAGTTCCAGAAAGCTCTGTAAAAAGGCACAGAAGGGAAGAGAGGAATTAAGAAAGCACGTCGGGAAGAAGAAGCACGTGTATGGACGGGCACCTGGGGTGGCTCAGTCAGTTAAGCATCTGGTTTCGGCTCAGGTCGTGATCTCACGGTCTGTGGGTTCAGGCCCCGCATCGGGCTCTATGCTGACAGATCAGAGCCAGGAGCCTGTTTCAGATTGTGTCTCCCTCTCTCTCTGCCCCTCCCCTGCTCACAGTCGGTCTCTCAAAAGTAAAGAAACATTAAAAAAAAGAAGGAAAAAGAAACGGGAGTATGGAAGTTCTCAAAAGCGGCCACCCCCATCTCCCCGCCTACATGGCTGTATCTATTCCCATATCCTCAACGTGGAGACACACAAAGTGCAATTATCTGATGGCTGCACTTGTGACAGAGCCGCTACACTCACACTGCAAACAGCAGTTTAAAGAAAAAGGAAAAAGGCAGAAGAGCTTTGGAGACAAACTGGGTCTCTGCCTCACAAGACGTAAAACAAACACTGATACTCCTGACCTAGAGTATTTCTTACTCGTCAAATTTCTCTTCTGAAAAGAATCTCCATCAAAACACATGAAGACGTTCGCTGATAATTCAGGACACAAACATCCTGGACACAACCCAAATGTCCGAAACAGGGGAACAGGGGAGAAAGTCACCAATCCCGGGCACTCGGGGTAGCGTCAGACACCACTAACTATGAGAACTATGGAGACGGGAAATCACTTAGGACACGACTGTTAGGAAAACAAGAAAGCAGCATACAAAACCACCTCCTAGTGGAACACAACCACACAAAAAGCCACCACTCTGTACAGAGCTTGGAAACAAAGCAGGGGAATTTAAAGGGCTGAATAGTGGTGGTGGCTAATAATGGCTCTTCCCCTTTTCAACATTCCTGTTTTTCTTTCTTTTTAAAATTTTTGTTTATTCATTTTTGAGAGACAGAGTATGAGTGAGGGAGGAGCAGAGAGAGGGAGACACAGAATCTGAGGCAGCTCCAGGCTCTGAGCTGTCAGCACAGAGCCCGACATGGGGCTCGAACTCATGAACCGTGAGATGATGACCTGAGCTGAAGTCGGACGCCCAACTGACTGAGCCCCGCAGGCGCCCCAACATTCCTGTTTTTCTTGAACGAAGTGGCACAATAAATTCTCAGCCTGCCTCGCTTGCAGCTCTTCTAACGACCCCTGCTCCTGAGCTCTTTCAGGGTGGCCCACCACACCCACCCAGGAACCCCCAGCCTTCCCCTGTCACGTGAGCGCCCAGGCCCTCCCCAGAACTGGGCCCCCTTCTTCCTTAAGGAGGCTGTCATCACCTTCTCTCCCTCTCCCCCTCCCCAGGGCACACCTCGGGGACAGGAGGAGGGTGAGCCTCAACCTTGCTCACCTAGGCCTTTTCCAAATCTTTTCACTTCCCCAAACTCCAGCTTCTTTGCATTTTTAAAAAAATACTGACTTATTTTTAGAGAGAAAGAGAGAAAGGTGAAAAAGAGAGACAGAGAGAAGTAAAAGAGAAAGAATCCCAAGCAAGTTTCATGCTGTCAGTGCAAAGCCTGACTCGAGGGTCGATCCCATGAACCAGGATATCACGACCTGAGCTGAAATCAAGAGTCAGGTGCTCGAGGGAAACAAAAGCAAACATGAACTATTGGGACCTCATCAAAATAAAAAGCTTCTGCAAAGCGAAGGAAACAATCAGCAAAACTGAGAGACAACCAATGGGATGGGAAAAGATATTTGCAAATGAGGTAACACACAAAGAGTTAGTATCGAAAATCTATAAAGAACTTCTCAAACTCCACACCCAAGAAACAAGTAATCCAGTAAAGAAGCGGGCAAAAGACACAAATAGACACTTCTCCAAGGAAGACATCCAGATGGCCAACCGACACATGAAAAAATGCTCAATATCCCTCATCAGGGAAATGCAAAGCAGAACTGCAATGAGGTACGACCTCACACCCGTCAGAAGGGCTAACGTGAACAACTCAGGCAACAACAGACGTTGGTGAGGATGCGGATAAAGAGGATCTCCTTGGCACGGCTGGTGGGACTGCAAGCTGGTGAAGCCACTCTGGAAGAGTGTGGAGGTGCCTCAAAAAATTAAGGGGCGCCTGCGTGGCTCAGTCGGTTAAGCGTCCGACTTCGGCTCAGGTCATGATCTCGCAGTTTGTGGGTTCGAGCCCCACGTCAGGCTCTGTGCTGACAGCTCAGAACCGGGAACCTGCTTCATTCTGTGCCTCCCTCTCTCTCTGACCCTCCCCTGCTCACGCTCTCTCTCTCTCAAAAATAAATAAAACACTTAAAGTTTTTTTTAAAGAAAAGTTAAAAAAAACCACACACATCAGCCACCATCCCACGACCCTGGCCTGTCGTACCACCACCTGCAGCCACCACCCCCCCCAATCCAGCCGTGCAGCTGACCTGCTCGCTCTCCACCACAATTACTCAGCTTCAGCAAAGATACGTGGACAATCCACTTCCTTGCCCGCTTTCCATTCGAGCCACCCGCTGCACGGTCGCCCCTGCAGATGCTCAAGGCGGCCTTGTCGTTCCCCGCGGGCAAGCCCCCAGCCACACGGCCCTCCTGCTCCACGCGTGACCAGGCTGACACCCACGACCGGCGTTCACCGAGTACTCGTTACGTTAATTGTTTTAACGCTCACGATGACCCTGCGAGACGGGGGCTGGCAGAACCGTCCCCACTGTCACGCAGGAAAGCTGGGGAGAGATGCCCAGTGAAGGTGACGGTCTCACCCTGAACAGACGGCGACCAATTTCCAGTGGGCGCTGAGCACGGAACAGCGACGCCACCACGCTCCCTGCGGGTTTGCATCTTCGACTCGCCAGAACCTACGAGCCGCACCTCCCGCGCTCTCCCCACACCCCCTCTTCCCTCAGCAGCTCACCTCCCTCTCCGCTTCCCTGAGACGACAGAGAGGAGACCCCGAAATCCTCCAACCACCGAACAGCTGCCTCTCTGCCTACTTCGAGAGAGGATTCTGCACCGAGCCGAGTCCTCCGATGGGCTCCGGACCCTGTCCTCAGCCAGCATCTCCGGGACCCGTGCCCGCCTCTCTCCCCTACAGCATCGACTCCCCCGTGTCCGCTGGGTCATTCCTGACACGGAGGGAGCACCTCGCTAGCCCTTCTCGGCCCCACATTCCCTCTGCTCAGCTTTCCACTTCCTGACTCGCGTCCAAAAGTAACTTTCCAAAGAACTGTCTATACCTCCTCTCCTAGCCGCTCTACTCGGCTTCTGCCTCCGTCGCTCTTCGGAAAGTGCTCTTGCCAAGGTCACTAACGTCTTCGGGGGTCACTGTCTATGTCTCACCCTCAACAGCATCAGACCTGACTGACCCTGCCTCGGCCTCGGCCATCGGTCCCGCACTCCACCTCCACCTGCCAGAGCCGCCTCCTTCTCCAGCCACTCGGTCTTGACACTGAATCGTTCGGGAAACACCCGATACCGCCCACCTGCTCCTCCGCTTCCCAAAGTACATCCCAGCCCCGGCTTCTCCCTCAGCTTCGCCTTTCACGGACCTAAACAGCCTTCACTTGTCTCAGGGCCTCTTCTGATCCGTCCCCTCTGCCAAGTAATCGTACCACCGCCCCCGGGGCCATCAACACCTGGATGTCACCCGTGACTGCCCGCTTCCCTGCACCGTCACATCCGGTGGACGTCCACGTCCTACGAAATACACTTCAAACCCATCCACGCCCCTCCGTGTCTCCCGCCACCGCCCTCCCTCGTGGGAACCATGAGGAACGCATCCTGATGAATCCCCGATTTCGCTCTTGCTCACCACGATCCACTCTCTAAACTTTGGCCATCATTTCACTCTTATTTTGTAACACTTGTTTATTTTTGAGACAGAGAGAGAGAGAGAGAGAGCAGGGGAGGAGCACAGAGACAGGGAGACAGGATTCCAAGCAGGCTCAGCGCTGAGAGTAGAGAGCTCAATGCAGGGCTCGAACTCACAAACTGGGAGATCTTGACCGGAGCTGAATGAAGTCAGACGTTTAACCGACTGAACCACCCAGGCGCCCCACATCCTTCCGTCTTAAAACTCTCCCCGGGCTTCCCAAATAAACCCCAAATGGCCTACCCACCGGATCCAACACGATATGGCTTGTTGGATCCATCCTCACCACACGTGCCCCCTCACCGGCCTCTGTACAGGCACACGGGCCTACTTTCCGTTCCTTGAACACACAAAGCTCCCTCTTAGCCCTGGGTCTCTGTCACTTCATCACCTCTTCCTGGAATGTTCTTCACATATCTGATCCCATCACCCTTCAGGGCTCTGCTTCAGAGCCCCTTCCTGACCAGTTTCATCTAAAGTGGTCTCCTCTGTGGGGCGCCTGGGCAGCTCAGTCGGTTAAGCGGCCGACTTCGGCTCAAGTCATGATCTCAATTTGTGGGTTTGAGTCCCGCGTCGGGCTCTGTGCTGACAGCTCGGAGCCTGGAGCCTGCTTCGGAGTCTGTGTCTCTCTCCCTCTCTCTCTGCTCCTCCCTCACTCACGCTCCGGGTCTCTCTCTCTCTCAAAAATAAACATTAAAAGAAATTTTTTCTTTTAAATAAAACGGTCCCCTCTAGGAACGCCTGGGTGGCTCCGTCGGTTAAGCATCTTGATCTTGGCTCAGGTCATAATCTTGATCTTGGCCCGGGTCATGATCTCACAGGTCATGAGTTTGAGCCATAGTCAGGTTCTGCGCTGATGGTGTGGGGCCTACTTGGGCTTGTTTTCTTCTTCTACCTGCCCTGCTTGTGCACGCCCATGCTCGCTCTCTCTCGCTCTCAAAACAAAGAAGTAAACTTAAGACAAACAAATGAATAAAATGGTTTCCTCTGGTTCCTTCCTCCTCGTTCCATTTCTTTCCTTCACACCACTCATTACGATTTGTAACGAACTTCCGTGTTCGCCGGTTTCCACGTTTGTCATCTGTCTCCTTCAGCACTTCTCGTCAACACCAGATACGGTAACGGACACGCTGGCGGCCGTTCAATAAATAACTGTAAGTCAACTCAATAGCCTCACGACACGCCCACCATTCTCTGATGGGAAATACACACTCACGATTAAAAAAGGGGCAAATACCACCGTAAGTATCTTCACGTCCAGGGTGGAACATGCTACCTGGGAACCTTCGTGAAGAAACGTTTTGTTTGCGAACAGGAAAGGCGAGGACTCAATCCCCCCCCCCACCCCACCCCCGTCTAGGCGAAGGACTGAAACACGCAGAGCCCGGAGGCGCCCCGGCCCTTACCATCTCTGCGTATCCCAGCTGCTCCCCTTCATTGTACAGCTCCGGGGGCAGGTTATAAATCCGCAGGATGTTATCAGCACTGTTGGTCAAGATGCAGGAACCGTCAGGGGCCCTAGAAACGGGAAAGAGTCAGAAAGCTGGACAGGGCTCTGTTTTCCAAGTGCCGGGCTCCCTCTGGGGTAGGTAAGCCCCCCAAGGCCTGGAGAAAAGTAGAAGACACATAACTCTAGGTGGAATTTAAGCTCAGTCCAAGAGGAACTTTTGCTCTTTTTCCCCAACTCCCCTCTTGATGGATCTGCTCCAAGATAACGGTTTTTTGTGTGTTTTTTTTTATGGCAAAAGTCCCGGGTGTGGATACCCCCACCCCCTCCCCATTACCCTTACTTACCACTTACAGCCTTTCAAGAAGTTCTCGGGCTGGGTGCTGAACTCTGACCAGGAGCCACTGAGAAATCGAGGTAGCTGGGAGAAGTTGTAGTTCCAGGTGCTGGAAGGGAGGTGCGGGCACAAGGCAAGGAGGAAATGAGCCTGAGAAGCGGGGGGGGGGGGGGAAGACCCGCGTCTACAGTACACACGTCCACACAGCTCCCGCTCCCAACGCGCTCGGACCCCGGCGTCCACGCCATCACCCCTTACCTGAATCCCTCATCCTCCGGAGGGGCTTCCTCGGACACCCCTGCCGCGGCCTCTCCGGGCCCCAACTCCGGCCTGTCCGTCTCTTCCGCAGGAAGGCTCACATTCTCAGAAACTTCTGGCTCCTCGACTCGGGGGCTCAGCTCCCGAGGAGTACCGAACCCCGTTTCCAGGGGAGCGGAGGCAGAAGCTGAGCCTTCCTCCCCTCCGTCCTGGGAACCAGCTGAACCGGCCGTGGGATCCGGGGACAGGCGGGGAGGCGGCTCGTCCCCATCGGCCGGCGGTAGCATCAGGTCAGGGTGCGGGTCTTTATCCGTCGGGGGAGCCTGAGGCGAGAGGCGGGCCGGGGCGGGGGCGGGGGCCGGGGCCGGAGCTAACAGGGGCGCCTCCGGCGTGTCCATGCTGCCGGGGACGCGCGGCTACCCCGGCCTCGGCCGGGCAACCCTGGCGCCGCCGCCTACCAGCGGCCCTGCCGCAGGGCTCGCACGGCTCCGGACGCCGACCTGGAGCGCCCACCTGCGCCCGCCTCCTTCCTCCGGGACGGGGCGGAGGACCCCGGGAAGGCGAGGCGGACACGGCGACAGGAAGCTGGCCAGCGCGGCGTTCCGCAGCCCGCCCGGTCCCTAAGAGCCACGCGCTCTCGCGGGATTTGGCCGCACCTTGCCATTGGCCCTTCGCCTCCCGATCGGATTTCGCGGGCGACCCGCGGGAGGGGCGGGGCCGGCACGTGAGAGGTCACGAGGGCTTACCGTACCCACGAAGCCCTGGGGCTCCTGGTGGCTGCTGGGTGTTGTAGTCCGAAAGCTTTCGCCTCGGCTGGAAGGGCCTGAGCTCCCCCTGCCGTCTCCGTCGGTCACGCTTAAAGCACCCAGTCCCCCTCTCACCCGCAAGAGGGCGCTAGCGCTATACTTGATTTCGATCCTCTCTTGCTTCTTCGCCAAATTCCTCACACTTCCGTCTCTTTTCATTCATTCACTAAGTGTTTATTATTGAACTCTTCCTTGCTACCCAGTACTATCCGAGGCACTGAGAAATACAACGAGTTAGCGAGCAGAACAAGGGCTCTGCCCTCCCTAAGGCTTACGTGGCTGTGTATTTAAGGCAAGGAACACATTTTTGCAGAAAGCGGCAAGGGCTGTGAAGGAAATTAAACAAGATGGTGTGTGATACGGGGTGTCTGAAGAAATACGTTAGACTGGGATATTAAGGACGTCCTTCCTAAAAAGGTGGCTGGTTTTAGCTGATGAGAAGACACTATCCAGCTATCTGGGAAAGGGATGGATGACAAGTGGCTTTCTTCCTCTCACCTTCATGTTCGACACAGTGGCGGGAGGCTTCCAAAATGGTTTCCACCGATTGTGCCCTTGCAGCTCTGGCTGACCCAGCTTCCCCACCCCAGTGTCAAGTAGCTGCAGCACCAGGACGGCGAGAATCCGGTCTCTCCCTGCCCTGCTCTCGGGCTCCACTCCCACCGCCTCCGCCCGCCGGCGAACTGCTTGCCCTTACTTGTCATGGCGACTGTCCAGCTTTGTGCCAGGAGCCTCGCGGGGGCTGCTGGGATTGGGATTTTCCCCTCCCATGTGCTCTGTCTGGCGCTAAAAGTTTTGAGCTTCTCAAAAGTCAGAGCCACCGTTCTAGGCGCAGGTAGCTGCTGGGCTCCGGGGTCCCCTGGCGTCCGGCCTCGGAGCGTGCTTCCCAGGACGGTGACACGCTCCCCTGAGGTTCGGGTAAGCTCCTGACCGAGCCAGATGAGTCCTCTCTGAGTCACCGGCTCTCGGCTCCGTGTGTTTTCAGCTTGCGAGAATTGCGGGGTCTGGGGATGGGGCACTGGGACTTAGCGACTTGGGGGAATGGACGCTTGGCTGGCGGCACCGACATAGGAATGCAGTGTTGGGGGGCCTCGGTGTAGATGATGGGGATGTGAGGACCAGCCGAACTCCGAGCGAACAGGGGAGTGGGACCTTCAGCCGGCCTAAGGGGCTCCCCCACCCTCCACACACCCCCACCCCATGCCTGGGTGTGGGGAAGCCTGAAATAGGGTGCACAAAGCATCAGGACTTGAAACGTTCGGATCTCGGAATTTGGGGGGACTCATGATCCGAGTGGAACCTCGGATCCCACATCATCCCGGTGGAACCTCGGGCTCCACTCCGAAATGATCATTCGGGGGGGGATCCGGGAAGCCCAAGCTGCTCAGGTCCCATCACTTCCGGACCTTTGTCCTTCCCGGAGTGGTCTTTCCAACCGGTCCCCGGCTCCGCTAGATGGAGCAAATCCCACTAGACTGTCAGTTGTGAAAGCGGGAAGTGCTCCACGAGAGATTTGCCCGCGAAGTCCGGGAGGACCGTCGGGGTCCGAGAGGCCCGCGAGCCCTGTTATTGTTTGGCTCTACATTTACATTTTGCCACTTGCAGGAGCGCTTCCGGTTTCTTTTTCCGGAGCAGCTCACTGTGCAGCCCATGAGAGGGAAGTAGGGAGAGAGTGTCATGCCGACCGGCTCCTCCAGCCTGCGGGGGGAAGCGGCTAGCCCAGCGCCCGCCCCTCCTGTTTTCTTTTGCCCCCTTCCCGAGCTACTTCGCTGCCGCTTTGGGGCCGGAAGGGGTATCTGTTTTGATGCAAACCTCAGTCCCTCCCCCTCCTTGAATGGTGTGCTCCACCCCGTCGCCGGCCATCTGGGCGGACGCTACCACTGCGTGCGACGGGGGTGTTCAGAAGCGAGCCTGGGGCAAGCCCTGGGAATTTGCGAGAAGGGGTGCGTTTGAGAACTAAATGATGAAAGCGTGCGACGATGCGCCGTCCGTCCGCGGCGGAGACGCGGTCTCTCCGGCATCCGGCTCGAGCTCGGCCATTCCGATTTCGGACGCAGAGCGAACGTCGTGGGGGCGGAAGGGGCGGGCCCGGAGGGGGCGGGGCCCGCGGGCGGGCGGGGCCCCGCCCCCCGCCTGTCAGTCACCGGGGGCTCCGGGGGTCCCGCCTGCGCTCGGCGCCCGCGCCCACCTGCTGCGGCCCCGGCGCGCGCTGCCCGCGCGCCGCTCGGTCCGAAATCGGGGTGGCGTTTACGCCGACTGCGATTAGACGAGTCGTGGCAACTCAGCACGGCGTAGAGCCCGTCAGGATGCACATTTTCATCGCCCCCGGGAAGGTGGACGTGCCTGTCTTCCTTTACTCAGTCTCTGACCCTCATCTGTGGTTCTGCCACCAGTTTTGCCCGTTGGAGAACGTCCTGTAAATGGACTCACGCAGTGTGTGCTGCTTTGTGTGGCTTCTCGCCTGCGGCGTGATGCCTGTGACATTCAGCCGTGTCCCTGCGTGTATCAGTCTTGTATCCATGCTCTGCTGCTTTGTATCTAGTCTACCGCGTTGGATGAATAAAAGATAGATTGTTTATCCGTTCTCCTTACGATGACCTTTGGAGTTGTTTCCCGTTTGGGGTTGTTTTGAATAAAGCTTCTTTTAACATTCTTGTACTTTTTTTTTTTTTTTTTTTTGGCTGACTACTCGGGAGTGGAATTGCTAGGTGAGAGAGGAGATCTAAACTTGCCAGTTCTAGTGTAGATATCATAGTGGTTGTCCCGTTTTGCACTCCCGCCAGCAAGGTCTGTCTTTCCCACATGTGTGTGGTTTGTCAGTCTTTTCTAATGTTGTGTATATGATTGTGGTGTTAATTTGAGATCCTCTTTACTCCGATCCGTTTCCCCCTGCTTATTGGCCATTCCTACGTCATAATGGAGGTAACTCTTCAGATCTTCCCCCATTTCTTTAAGTTGGTTTATGTGCTTTCCTTTTCTTTTTTCTTTTTTTTTTTTTTTTAACTGTGTTCAGTTGCAGGCAGTTCCTTATATGCCCTGGATAGGACTCTCTTGTCAAGCGTTTTCTCCTGTGTTTGACCTATTGCTTGCCTATTTGTTGAAGAGGAGCAGCAGAAGATTCATCTTTTATCTTTCAAATGTTTTCTATGACCTGTTTAGAAAAATCTTTGCCGACCCTGAGGTCATGAAATACTCTAGGATATTCTCTCCTAGAACCTTTATGGTTTTAGGCTTTATACTTGGGTCCATGAGCCATTATTAATTAACTAATTTTAAAATAGCTTTTACGTGATGAGAGATAGGGGTCAAGGTTCTGTTTTGTGTTCAGTGTTTCCTACATGGATACCCAGTTCTTCTAGCTCCTAATAACCTTCCTTTCCCCACTAGATTGCTTTTAATGGGAGCATTTGGCCCATTTAAATGTAATGCAATTATTGTAAGATTTGGGTTTAAGTCTACCATCTTAATGCTGTTTTCTATTCTACTTCTCCTTTCTTCTTCTCTAACATTTGAGGAAGAAACAGTACCAAATCTTACACAAACTCTTTAAGAATATAGAAGAGGTAACATTTCCAAACTGATTTTATGATAATCCTCAGAATCCTGATACCAAAACCAGACAGGGACATTGCAAGAAAAGAACATTTAGACCAATATTCCCGTTAACAAATCAAATCTGATAATACAGACAAATGATAAATACATCCTGACCAAGTGGTGTTTATCTCTGGACTGCAATAACAAACATGCAAAAAATTGATCCGTGTAATTTGCCACATAAGCAAATCGAAGGATAAAGATCCTATGATGATTTCAACAGATGCATAAAAAACAGTTGACGTTATGCAATACCTATTCGTGATTTAAAAAGAAAAGCCAACCTCCCAGCAAACCAGAAAAAGGAAAACTTCCTCAGTCTATTAAAGGGCGCCCCCAATCACGTTACCATCAGTACATAATAGTGATAGACTGACTGCTTGTCTTCTGAGAACAGGGGCCATAAAAGAATTGGATTCTCACCCCTTCAACATTATACCGAAGGTGTTAACCGGGGTAATAGAAAATCCATTGAAAAAATTATCATGAAGGGCACCGACTGGCTGGCTAAGTCGGTAGAGCATGCAACTCTTGATTTTGAGGTTATAGGTTCAAGCCCCATGATTAGTTAAACAACAAATCTTTTAGGGGCGCCTGGGTGGCTCAGTCGGTTGAGCGTCCGGCTTCAGCTCGGGTCATGATCTCTCTGTTTGTGGGTTTGAGCCCCGCGTCGGGCTCTGTGCTGACAGCTAGCTCAGAGCCTGGAGCCTGTTTCAAATTCTGTATCTACCTCTCTCTCTGACCCTCCCCTGCTCATGCTGTCTCTCTCTCTCAGAAATAAATAAATAAAAACATTTAGAAAATTAAAAAAAAAAAAAAAAATCTTTTAAAAAGAAGAGATTACTTAACAATAAAATCTTTTAAAAAGAAAAGCCACCATGACTGATAAGTGATTATAGCATGATCACAAGTTCCAAAGGTAATATACATAAATTATTTTATATAATAACAACCATTGAATCTGAAGTCACAAAACAAATTGTAAAAATAATGCCACTTATAATAACATCCCAAAATGTGACATCCTGGGGGTAAATTGAACAAACGACGGACAAGAGTTCTATGTTAAAAACTATAAGGGACGCCTGGGTGGCTTAGTCGGTTAAGCGTCCGACTTTCACTTACGTCATGATCTCGCGGTTCGTGGGTTCGAGCCCCGCGTCGGGCTCTGTGCTGACTGCCAGCTCAGAGCCTGGAGCCTGTTTCAGAGTCTGTGACTCCCTCTCTCTCTGACCCTCCCCTGCTCACGCTGTCTCTCTCTCTCTCCTAGAAATAAATTAAAAAAAAAAAAAAACTACAAAATATTACTGAGAGAATTTCAAGAAGATTTAAATAACGGTACCGTATTCATGGATAAGAGCACTCAATAATGTTGAGATGTCAGCACTCTCCAAAATAATGTGATTCAATCCCCCTTCAAAACCCTAGCAGGTTCATTTGTAGAAATTGAAAAGCTGATTCCAAAATGAAAGCGTAGTACAAAGTTGGAGGCCTTAAACTACCTGACTTCAAGATTACTATAAGGCTACTGTTGGACAATAATCATGAACAGAATAGAGCCCAGGAAAAGACACGAGTGTGGTCAAATGGTTCTCTACAAAGGCCCCAAAATGAATCCGTGGGGAAAGGAAGGTCTGAACGAATGCTGTTGTATAACTAACTGTTAGAAGGAAACACGGCAACCTATCTTAGGCTTGACAGGGCTACGTTACAAGCTTGTATCAAAATTTGTTCAGTTCTGTTACCTACATGGTAAGATGGTGCATTCAACTTATGTGGATTTTTACCTAAAAAATATTTGTGGGCTTCTGGGGAGCACCTAGACATATACGTGTTTGAAATTGTCTGCAGTATTCTATAATTTCCTTTTTTTTTGCTTCTTTTTATTTTAGAAAAACTGGTGAGAATAACACAACACTTATATTCCCACCAAATCAGTACACCAAATAATTATCACACTTAATATTTTGTCGTATCTAAGTCTATATGTTGATTACACAGGTATGAACACCACCCTTTTTTTATTTTTAATTAATTTACTTTTTTGAGACAGCACAAGCAGGGGAGGGGAGGGGAGGGGCACAGAGAAAAGGACAGAGGGTCCGAGGCGGGCTCTGCACTGAGAGCAGCGAGCCCGATGTGGGGCTTGACCTCATGAACTATGAGATCATGACCTGAGCCGAAGTCTGTCACTCAGCCGGCTGAGCCACCCAGGCGCCCTCTTTATTTTTGTTAATCAAGCTAGAATCCTTTGATAGTATCCCCAGTCCCATAAGCATACATATCTGATATCTGAGATCATCACTGCCCTATCAAAACTATCATAGCTCATCAGTAGGCCATATTTACTTATTTTTGAGAGAGAGACAGAGTATGAGCAGGGGAGGGTCAGAGAGAGAGGGAGACACAGAATCTGAAACAGGCTCTAGGCTCTGGGCTGTCAGCCAAGAGCCAGACACGGGGCTTGAACCCCTGAACTGTGAGATCATGACCTGAGCAGAAGTTGGACGTTCAACTGACGGAGCCACCCAGGCGCCCCTCAAATTGTATTTTTTAATCAATCATGTTTTCTGAACTGTATCTAGTTACACATATACAAATAAATTCATTTCCATCAATTGCTGTAGTAAATTTCTCTTGTGAGGATACCGCTGTTTCCGACTGATAGACAGTAACGTCGTTTCTTACCACCTGCCATCCGGGAACCACACTGACATGAACATTTTTGCACAAGCCTCCTGCTGCAAAAGTAGTAAGGTGTTCCATTTTACCAGACGCCGCCCTTATTACTTTCCAGAACCTTCTTTGTTTTTTTTACCCCAATCAAATAGCTTTCAGCCAAAACAGATTTTTTTTGACACCAGGCTCTGGATGAAGCCGGGGGAGGGGGCGGGGGGACATAATTATTTAGAGCTTGGACGTGGCTGTGGACAGCCCAGGTTCAAATCCCTGGCCCTGAGCCTGAGTAAGTGACTTAATTACTTTAACCTCGGGTCCCCTCAGCTGATGATACCTACCTTACTTGCTTCTTGAGAGGATTAATGAGATAAGCCACTGAAAGCAGTGGGCCCCTGTGGGGATTATAAACGGCAGCCATTGTTGTGAATGATGGGAGTGGGGTGGGCCCATCAGTGGAGTCCCAGCTGAGTTTATGGCCTTCCCACGGGGACATCCACAGGGGACATCTAAGTCAGCGTCCTGCCTCCCCAGCCATTTGGAAAGTCTGTTTCAGCTTCGACCATCGAATTTAATGGCCCTTGATGCTCTTTTTTTTTTTTAATGTTTATTTATTTTTGAAAGAGAGACAGCGCGCGAGCAGGGGAGGGGCAGAGAGGGGGGGTGGGGGACACAGAATCCGAAGCAGGCTCCAGGCTCCGGGCTTTCAGCACAGAGCCTGACATGGGGCTCGAACCCACGAACCGTGAGATCACGATCTGAGCCGAAGTTGGATGCTCAATCGACAGGGCCACCCAGGTGCTCCCTGATGCTCTTGTCTGTGGGAATTACCTGCTCTGAAAATGTTTCCTAGTGATTGGGCCTTTTTGAGAAAGAAACATTGAGAATTTAGTTGCTGCCCAGGACCAAAGAGGAAGACCTCCTCTGTCGGTGGGGTTGTTTCCCTCCCAGGGGGACCGAGCTTGGACTTAACCATTCCTGGACAGCTCATTGTGGCACATTTACCGAATAGCTCCCCAAGGGGGGGTGAGCTAGCCTTAATGGGGGCTTCCTACCGAAGCCCCACCCATTCATAATTACGAAGTTCTCCCTTTAAAATAATATAGAACAAAAAACAGGGAATAACCCTACAAACCAACACATTGGTTGAGCTCTAGTCTGAGCTCCTTAGATCATCCGTTAATAAGTAAGGTGCAGTTTGAGAGCAAAGGACACTAAGGCTCAGAGAAGTTAAGTAACCTCCCCAAATTCTGCAAAGATTCGGTGGTGAGCCTGGGGTGCAGGTTCGCCTGTCCACCTCCAGAGCCCGGCTCTGTCTGCTACAGCTGCAAGTATTTCCGGTCCTGGGTGCTTTTTTTTTTTTTTAATGTTTTTTTTTTTATTTATTTCTAGGAGAGAGAGAGAGACAGCGTGAGCAGGGGAGGGTCAGAGAGAGAGGGAGTCACAGACCGAAACAGGCTCCAGGCTTTGAGCGGGCAGTCAGCACAGAGCCCGACACGGGGCTCAAACCCACGAACCGCGAGATCATGACCTGAGCGAAAGTCGGACGCTTAACCGACTAAGCCACCCTGGCGCCCCAGCTGGGTGCTTTTCATTAAACACAAAGACGAGCAAAACTCGGTGCCTGTTCCGTGAGGAAGCCAGTTGAGATAGGTGAAGTCACTCAGCAAGTATAAGCAACAGTATAATATCAAAACGAGGGCTTCTGACTGCTGAGCCCCCTCTCCGTTCTCTTGAGCTCCCTTCCATGAAGTCTCAAAGTTCTTTGGATCATTGATGGGGGGGGGGGGTCCTGGTCCTTTCCCACAAAGCAAGTGTTTGGGATCACTTCCCTTGGCTCCCTCTCTTGCCTTTTTCCACGCACGGGCATAGCCCAACCCCCGTCAGCATTAGCCGCTATGATGAGTAGCTCTTTGCCAACCTCTTAATTGAGGGACGTTTGTCAGCCAAAATCTGCACCTTCAGGCTTTCCTGATTGCAGAAAAGGGCTCTGCAGATTCTGTGATGGAGTAAACATCTTACTCCTAGACGTCTGAACGGTCATTTAAAAAAAAAAAAACAAAATTTTTTTAAGTTATTTAGTTTTTGAGAGAGAGAGAGACAGAATCAGAAGCAGGCTCCAGGCTGTCAGCACACAGAGCCCGACATGGGGCTCGAACTCACGAACCGTGAGATCGTGACCTGAGCCACAGTTGGATGCTCAACCGACTGAGCCACCCAGGCGTCCTTTAATGGTCGTTTTTATTTATTTTTTTTTAAATGTTTTATTTATTTATAGGAGAGAGAGAGAGACAGCGCGAGCTGGGGAGGGTCAGAGAGAGAGGGAGTCACAGACTGAAACAGGCTCCAGGCTCCGAGCTGGCAGTCAGCACAGAGCCCGACGCGGGGCTCGAACCCACGAACTGCGAGATCATGACCTAAGCGAAAGTCGGACGCTCAACCGACTAAGCCACCCAGGCGCCCCAAATGGTCGTTTTTAATAAAAGCCCATTCGTTCGCCTGTGTGGCGTGCCGTTCACTTCGCTTCCCTCCGGGAATTCACTTCACCTGTCTCTGGGACTCGGGCTTGCTCACCGGTCAGGTGACCGCGACAAGTGTGATAACGCACACGCAAGGGTTTCCCAAACAGAACACACAAGTAAATACACCCCAGACCCCATGCCGGTAGAGGTGAAGGTTAAGGGAGATTATAATGGAAAGTCGGGGCCCTGCAGGACACACACACAAAGAAGGCAATGAACCTGGACGCAAGCGCGAAACAGGTGTGTTTTCTCGCAAAGCTGATAGCAAACTTGGCCTCAGGGAAGATGTCAGGAGCTGGTGGCAGTGCCCTGGCGGGGACAGGGACCACCCCTCTGAACTGCTGGTATTGTGACGAGCACAGCTGATACCGCGCCTGCCCTGAGGAAGTTTCTTTTTTTTTTTTTTTATGGTTTTTATTTATTTATTTATTTTTGGGAGAGAAAGAGAGAGAATCGGAAGACATGCTCCAGGCTCTAAGCTAGCTGTCAGCACAGAGCCGGACGCGGGGCTCAAACCCATGAACCGTGAGGTTATGACCTGAGCTGAAGTCGGACGCTTAGCGGGCTGAGCCACCCAGGCGCCCCCTGAGGAAGTTTCTATTCCCCAAGAGGCAACAGCCGAAATGAATAAGAAAAGGCGTCTGATGGTGCACTGGAATTAAAATCAGAAAACAGAGTACAGCCGGAGGTGTTTGACTGGTGTGGGCTAACATCCCTGAGAGGCAGTTAAGGAAGCTTTGTGCCGGGGGCCACCTGGGTGCCTCAGTCCTTAAGGCCCTACTTCGGCTCAGGTCATGATCTCACGGTTCACGGTTCGTGGGTTCGAGCCCCGCGTCGGGCTCTGTGCTGACGGCTCGGAGCCTGGAGCCTGTTTCTGATTCTGTGTCTCCCTCTCTCTCTGCCCCTCCCCTGCTTGTGCTCTGTCTCTGTCTCCTTCAAAAATAAATAAACATTTTTTATCATGGAGGGATCTTCCCCCAAGTGGAGGGAGTGGGGTGACAGTCGCTTCATCCCTTCTTACCAGGAAAGAGGGGAGAAGCGGGGCGCCTTTCCAGGAAGGCTTGTGGGTTCGGCGGTGGGAAGGTTGGGATCCCATCTCTGGTTACCTTTGCGTCTGGAGAACGTGTGCGATGGGCTGGCAAAGGGTCGGGTCGGGGAGCCCTGCTCCCAGGGAGACGGGCGACCCCGGGGTTGGGGGTGTCTCACGCCGGACCCATGCTCTTCCCTCCACAGCGGCCACACTGCGCTGCCAGGAGCCACGATGCAGGAGCCACCGCTGGAGCTCAACATCGAGCCCCCTCTGAGCCAGGAGACATTTTCAGAATTGTGGAACCTGTAAGTGGGGGCGGGGCAGGCTCCCTGCCAGCCTCCTGGGACCCCCCAGCCCCCCGGCAGAGCCTGTAGGAAACAAAACCCAGCACTGACTCATGTTCTGCTCTTTTCTTCCAGACTTCCTGAAAACAACGTTCTGGTAAGGACGGGAGGTGGGGAGGTGGGGGGCTGGGGACCTATGGGGACAGAGGCCGGAGACGTGGCCCTCCGACTCCTGTCTCCCCCCCTGCAGTCCTCGGAGCTGTCCTTGGAGGTGAATGAGCTGCCGCTCTCAGAAGATGTCGCAAACTGGCTGGATGAAGCTCCAGATGACGCTTCCAGAATGTCCGCGGCTCCGGCGCCAACAGCCCCTGCCCCAGCCACCCCTGCGCCAGCCATCTCCTGGCCCCTGTCATCCTTCGTCCCTTCCCAGAAGACCTACCCGGGCGCCTATGGTTTCCGTTTAGGGTTCCTGCAGTCCGGGACCGCCAAGTCTGTTACTTGCACGGTCAGTGGCCCTATGGCGCTGGTTTCCATGGGGACGTTCCGTGCCTGCCCATAGCCCGCCCCCCTCCCCCGCCTCCCCCCGGCTTTCTCTGTTCAGAACTTTGGGATTCCTCCTCAGTACAGTCTTCCTACGTTTCACCTATTTCGTTTGCTCTGTGACCTTTGGCCTTGCCTCTGTCCCAAAGTTGACATTTCCCCTTTGACCCTGGGCTCTCGTCGTCGCTCCTGTCCGCATCTCTCAGGGGGCCGTGGGACTTCTCTTCTTTTTTTCCTGCACACCCCATTTCTTGCAAGTAGGCTTCTGGGATATGGAGCCCGCTCCCCGCCTTCACGAGCCACGTGGCCCACACAGCACGTGTTTGTTGGCTTGACGCCCCCGCCACACACTCGTCCCCTGACCTGTCTGCCCCTTCTCCTTCCCTTCTAGTACTCCCCTTCCCTCAACAAGCTGTTTTGCCAGCTGGCGAAGACCTGCCCGGTGCAGCTGTGGGTCAGCTCCCCACCCCCGCCGGGAACCTGCGTGCGCGCCATGGCCATTTACAAGAAGTCAGAGTTCATGACCGAGGTCGTGAGGCGCTGCCCCCACCACGAGCGCTGCCCTGACAGTAGCGATGGTGAGCCGGCCGGGGCGGGGGGGGCGACAGAGGGGGCAGGGCCGGTCCCCAGGGTCCCCGCGCCCCTCATTCCTTCCTGATTGCTTTCAGGTCTGGCGCCGCCCCAGCATCTCATCCGAGTAGAAGGAAATATGCACGCCAAGTACTTGGATGATAGAAACACTTTCCGACATAGCGTCGTGGTGCCCTACGAGCCGCCCGAGGTCTGCTTGGCCTCCTGGGAGGAGCGGGGGGAGGGGTCTGTCAAGGGCCATCCAGGTGGGAGATGGGGGCGGTTTCTCCTTATTCAGCCTCCCCGCAGCCCTGTGTGGTGTGCAGAGCCAGCCGGGGTGTCCCCGTTGCAGGGCTGAGGAAACGAGCCTACGCACCCTGCAGGCCCGCGCCGGGCCGGCGACCTCACCACCCGCCCCTACCTTCTCTCCCAGGTCGGCTCCGACTGCACCACCATCCACTACAACTTCATGTGTAACAGCTCCTGCATGGGGGGCATGAACCGACGGCCCATCATAACCATCATTACCCTGGAAGACTCCAAGTAGGGACCCGCACGCCACCCTGCCCCAGGGCCCTTTCTCCCCCGCTACCCCCGTCCAGTCCTTCCCACGCGTTCCCATCCCCGCACGTGGAACATCCTCTGCGATCCCCCACCCTCCGCGTCCACCAAGTTTTCTTTTCTCACTTTGGGGCCTTCTCTTACCTGCGGCTTCTCAGTACTCCTGACGCTTAGGCCCCACGTAGGATGAGGGAGGCTGGAGGTCGGGGCGGGGGGCCCGTCTCCCTCACTGCCTCCTGCTTCTGTCTTCTTACCTGGGTAGTGGGAAGCTGCTGGGACGGAACAGCTTCGAGGTACGAGTTTGTGCCTGTCCAGGGAGAGACCGTCGCACGGAGGAGGAAAATTTCCGCAAGAAGGGGGAGCCTTGCCCTGAGCCGCCGCCCGGGAGCACTAAGCGAGGTAAGCGGGCAGGACAAGAGGAGGCAGAGAGGGTGCAGTTTGGCTAAAAATTTACTCTTCTCTTCCCTTTCCTCCCCTCTTTCCCAGCGCTGCCCCCCAGCACCAGCTCTACTCCCCCACAGAAGAAGAAGCCACTGGATGGAGAATATTTCACCCTTCAGGTAAGCAAGAGCCAGACGCTTAACCGGCTGAGCCATCCAGGTGCCCCGATTCCTTTGACGCCAATATTACTGGTTGAAGATTTGTTTTCAAGTCTACCGCTCAAAATGCGGTCTTCTTCTTGACTGCTTTGCCTGCAATTAAGGCATTTGCCAGCAGGGGGCAGTAGTGCCTCGCTTCAGATCTCCACTTACAACGTGCGTTAAATGGAACTGTGATTTGGGGCGCCTGGGTGGCTTAGTCGGTTAAGCGTCCGACTTTCGCTTAGGTCATGATCTCGCGGTTCTTGGGGTCGAGCCCCGCGTCGGGCTCTGTGCTGACTGCCAGCTCAGAGCCTGGAGCCTGTTTCAGTCTGTGACTCCCTCTCTCTCTGGCCCTCCCCTGCTCACGCTATCTCTCTCTCTCTCCTAGAAATAAATAAAAAATTAAAAAAAAAAAAAAAAAAATGGAACTGTGATTTGCGCCCTAGTAATACTTCTTTATCCCCCTCCTCCCCTGCCACAGATCCGGGGGCGTGACCGCTTCGAGATGTTCCGAGAGATGAATGAGGCCTTGGAGCTGAAGGATGCCCTGAATGGAAGGGAGCCAGGCGGAAGCAGGGCTCACTCCAGGTGAGTGACCTGGGCCCTCTCCCCGCCCCACTCCCCTGCCTTCCTGCCATGAAAGGGCCATGGGACTCCATTCTAATCCCACCTTCAAGGCAAAAGGGAACTGGCGCCCTCACAGTGGGACCTGCCCTGCTCAGTCAGGCTTCAGTCTCTTCTGAGTTGTGTCCCGCACCCCCTTTTGTGCCTCTTGGTCATTTCCAGCAACCCCCTAGCTGAGAGCTGGGGTCCCAAATAGAGGCCTGTTAACCACATGGGAGTATTAGACACCGCGGGGTTGAGACAGGCCCCCAGCCCGCCAACCCCCAGCAGGTCCGTGTGGCTTTGCGACTCCCTTTACCGGACTCAGTTTCCTTGTTTGTCAGGCGGGGTAGGGGAAGATGAAGACGAGAGACACAAGTATCCCGGGTGCTCAGTAAACATCTGCAGCTGCTGGTGACCCGTTTTAGCTTGAGTTCCCCTGCTCCAGCCCGGGGCCCTTCAGAGCCTGGGTCTGAGACCCTCAGATCCCACTCACTGACGTCATCCCTTCCCCTCCGCCTTGTCTCGCCAACAGCCACCTGAAGGCTAAGAAGGGGCAGTCTACCTCCCGCCATAAAAAGCCAATGTTCAAGAGAGAGGGCCTTGACTCAGACTGACGTCCTCTGCTTCCTGTACGCCCCCCGCCCCCCTCCCACTGACAGCCTCACCCTGTTCTCCTTCCCTGGCATTTTTGGGACTTGGGACCTTGAACACACAAGCTTGGTGCATTCCTCTGCTTGGTGCAGGTGCGCCTCTGAAACACCCCGAATTTTTCCACATTCCTTCGCCTAAGGCTCTGCTAACAAAGTAGGCCTCATGATTGGTTGGTTGGTAGGAAGGTAGGCCCTTCCAGCCTAGATTTTAAAGATTTTTTAATACAAGGAACCATAGGGGAGGTGGGAAAATATTCCTCCCTGTAAAGAGCATTTTAGAATCAATCACACGCTGGGTCACAAACCCAGTTCTCTACCATTTTAACCTGCTGTGGAATTTGTTCTAATTTTATCGTCCATTTTTATGAAATGCTGATAACCACACCTACCTCACGGGGTTTGTTGTGAGAGTTAATGAAATGATCTATGTCTGGCCCCAAAATAGCTTTTTATCACATGATGTCTGAGACTTGGTGCCTTCGTGGGTGCTGATTCCCTAATGTCCCCGTTGGTGGATGGGATGTTCAGGTTTCTATGGCGTGTCCTTGCTGGCCCCGGCCAGATCCTGTCTTCCCTCCCTGTGAACCCCAGTTCCTAAAAGGAAATCTCACTCCATCCTACACCCTGGAGGGATTCGATCCCTGGTCTGGGGTCTCTATCTACCAAGGTCTATTTACTCCCCCCCGCCCCAGCTACTTAGAATGAGATTTTGCACTCTGCGAGGCACATTGGCATTCTTTGCCCACACCCCTCCTTCTCCTCCCTTTTTATACCCCCTTTTTATATCAGTTTCATATTTTACAATAAAATTTTGGTACCACCTGTGTGTCTGGGGTGGGGGGGGGGCGGCGGGCGCCCGCGGAGGCCATGTGGGGCCAGCCGTATGGCAGGGGTGAGTGAGGAGGTGATGCTGGGAGGCAGCCACCTGAGTGTCCGGGGAGCGTGGCCTGGGGGAGGGGTGGGGGTGCCACGCTGGGGTTCCGGGAGGAGAACAAAAGCGGGAGACTGGGTCAGTCTGTGGGCTGCATGACAACAAGGGCGGGGGGCTCCATTCATAACTCGGGAACCAACTGTCCCTCCCCCCTCCCGCCCCCGCCCTGCCAGGGCTGGCACAAGATTCTCTCCTGCCCCTGCTACTAGGATTGGGCCGCTGCCCCTCTGTCAGCCTCTCACCGAGGATTATGGGATTTAAAGGTCCGATTTAGCAAGCCTGAGCCTCCGGAGTGGCCATCTGCTCCACAAGGAAGGGGCAGG
This sequence comes from Hyaena hyaena, assembly GCF_003009895.1. Lineage (NCBI taxonomy): Eukaryota > Metazoa > Chordata > Mammalia > Carnivora > Hyaenidae > Hyaena > Hyaena hyaena. Next base: position 3,925,020 of record NW_024080689.1, read on the forward strand.
AGACCTGGGACCCCGAGGAGAAAGGTGGTGGGTGCCGTCGGCCGGAGAGAGGGAGCCGGGGAGGCCTGGCAGCCAGGGTCCCAGGAAAGTGGGGGCGGCTAAGGTGAGGGCCGGGGTGCGGGGCTGGGGCCTTCCCGGCATCCCCTCATCCTGGGCCTCAGGCCAGGCAATTCAATGAATTGAAGCTTTAAACTCTGCCAGGAAAACCTCAAAGGGCTTCTTGGGGTGGGGAGGAGAGCTGAGGTTGGGGAGCCCGGCTCCCCCCGCCTGTCCCGATCCTCGGTGCCGCTGGCTCCCAGGGAGGGGGGCGGGGGGGCGCTCTCCCCATCACCCACTGCCACCGGAGCCAGCGCCTAGAGGGGCGGCCAGACAGCGGGGACATGGCTTGGCCCACCTCCCTGGAGGCAGAGGGAGGGGCGCTAAAGTCCAGAGAGCCTTCTGGAGCCAGCGGCCTCTCGGCTTCATCAGCCGGGCCCAAAGCGCCTGTGTGGGGTAGCACGGCTTGCCCCGAGGGTCCCAGGCGGCCAAGCACCCGCCAGCCTCCCTGGCCTCCAGACCACCTTCTTATCAGCCATCGGCGAGTGCTAACTGCTCCCCAGGAGATCTGGAACCTTCTCAGTCAGAGACCTGAAGCTTCACCACCTCTCCCCGCCCTTCAGGGCCTTGGCAAACCCGCACTCTTCAAAACTCCTTCCCCCTCCACGCTCCTCCAGATGGGTCACCTTGAAGCTCCCTGCTGACGGGCATCAGGCACTGCTCCCCCACCCCCTGCCCCCGGCTCAGGTCCCCTAGACTGCGTCCCTTTCTGCTCTGCTCCTTCAGAAAGCAGAGCCGATCCGGCTCTGCCCCAACCTCTGTGAGCCAGTAGCAACCTGGGCTGGGAACAAGCTGGGTCCGTGGGCAGCTCCGCGATGAGCTGTGTGACCTGCATGGGGTCCCTGACTCTGGTCCTACCTGCCTGCCAACCCCCTCTGTTCATTCAGCCATCCGCCTCATCTGCAGGCATTCACTGGTGCCTTCCTCTGCCTGGCTCTGTTCTAGAACGTGGGGGCCCGTGGCGGACGTGGCCCCTGCTCTCAAGTTCAAAGGCCAAGCCCAGTACCACTGATATTTGGGATATTTCTTGGGAAGCCCGGGTGCCTCAGTCAGTTAAGCGTCCGACTTCGGCTCAGGTCATGATCTCCCAGTTGGTGAGTTCAGGCCCCATGTCGGGCTCTGTGCTGACAGCTCGGAGCCTGGAGCTGCTTCGGATTCTGTGTCTCCTTCTCTCTCTGCCCCTCCGCTGCTCACGCTCTGTCTCTATATTAAAAAAGGAGAGGGGCGCCTCAGTGGCTTANGGTATACATTAGGCAATCTTTTCAATGTTAGCAAGGTTCCACAGTTACACCATAGGATGGGTTTTATTAAATAGACTATCACTTTTTAGAAATAAAATGACTATTGTGAGTGTTAGAATCAAAAGGATTGTCCTTCCTTCTTTCCTCTTCTTTTATATGGCAAATAAAGGGGCGCCTGGGTGGCTTAGTCGGTTAAGCGTCCGACTTTCGCTTAGGTCATGATCTCGGCGGTTCGTGGGTTAGAGCCCCGCGTCCGGCTCTGTGCTGACTGCCAGCTCAGAGCCTGGAGCCTGTTTCAGAGTCTGTGACTCCCTCTCTCTCTGACCCTCCCCTGCTCACGCTGTCTCTCTCTCTCTTTCTCTCCTAGAAATAAATTTAAAAAACATTTAAAAAAAAAGAGAGAAAGAGAAACCAATGGAACCTAGATGCATCCTAAAAAAGACAGAAATTGTTGAAAGAGAAAGCAAACTTGATTGAAACGGTAAAATCCAAAAGTAGAAGGGTGTTGTATTTTTTTTTAATGTTTTTATTTGGGGGGGGGGGACTTAGAATCCGAAGCAGGCTCCAGGCTCTGAGCTATTGGCACAGAGCGTGACGCAGGGCTCAAACTTACAAACTGTGAGATCATGACCTGAGCCGAAGTCGGACACTCAACTGACTGGGCCACCCAGGTGCCCCCAAAAGCAAGAGTTTAGAAACAAGATAAATTTATAAGAAGAAAAGAAGGGGTGCCTGCCTGGCTGGCTCAGTCAGAAGAACACGCAACTCTTGATCTCAAGGTTATGAGTTCAAGCCCCATGTTGGGAGTGGAGTTTACTAAAAAACATGTAATAATAATAATTTTTAAAAATCAAGAGCTCATTGAAGACACAGCAAGGACCATTGATTGGTCCAACGCACCTTAAACTATTCTGTGCTACAGGAAGAGAATGAAATCTCCAACTTATGTAAAGTTGTGGTTTCATTAATATAAAACCTGATAAAGACCATAAAGACCTAGAAGCTAAATTAACTTACACAGTTGCACAACTCTCAACGTCGTATCAGAATACATTGATGAATCAGAAGAAGGCTAACACTATAAGTAAAGGTTTATTCCAGGAGCACAAAGTTGGTTTTGTAGAGAAATCTATCAACGTAATTCATTACATTAACAAATTAAGAAAGAAAAGTATGATAATGTCAAAAGATGCTGAAAGGAATTTGATTAAATTTCAGCATCCATTCCTTAAAAAAAAAAAAAGCTTAATTAAAAATAGTAATGGAATACAAGGAAATATTATCCTAATGGTTAAACACTAAGATAATTCCAATTAAAATAAAAAACCTATACAGGGATACCTGAATGTTACAATGCATTCAAAGAGGATCAAGGAAAGAAAGAAAACACTGGTAAAGTATCTCTGCCTTTTTGATCATAGGACTACGCATCTAAGCGCTCCAGAGACCATAATAAACAACTCTTGGAATTAAGAGAATTTAAGAAGATAGATAGTAGATAAACATTTTTTTTATCTTCTCAAAACACTGAGAGGGGAACCTGGCTGGCTTGATCGGAAGAGCATGTGACACTGCATCTCAGGGTCGTGAGTTCAAGCCCCATCTGGGGCGTAGAGATTTTTTTTTTAAGTAAATAAATGTTTTTAAGAGGCAGTGGGGGGTGAGGGGCGACTGGCTGGCTCAGTTGGTGGAGCATGCAACTCTTGATCTTGGGGTCATGAGTTTGAGCCCTATGTTGGGTGTAGAGATTACTAAAGAAATAAAATAAATAAAAGGATGGAGGGAAATCAACTCACCTTGCTAGATAACAGAACACACCCTGTAAAACTACTTGAAATCAAATGAATATAGCTGGGTGTATGGGGCCCCTGGGTGGCTCATTTGGTTAAGTGTCTGACTCTTGATTTCAGCTCAAGTCATGATCTCACCATTCGTGAGAGCAAGCCCCGTTAGGTTCTGCACCGACAGTGTGGACCCTGCTTGGGACTCTCTCTCTCCCTCCGCTCTGCTCCTCCCTCACTCACTGTCTCTCTAAACAAATAAACAAACATTTAAAAAAATTTCTTCCCCTTGTGGTTCCTGGATGGCTCGGTCAGTTGAGCATACGACTTCGGCTCAGGTCATGATCTCACAGTTGGTGAGTTCAAGCCCCACGCTGGGCTCTGTGCTGTCAAAGCAGAGCCTACCTGGGATTCCCTGTCTCCTCTCTGTCTACCCACTGCCATGCTCTCTCTCTCTCTAAAAATAAGTAAATAAACTTAAAAAAAGATTTCTAAAAAAATAAAGATAATAAATAAATAAATGTTTTCTTATTGAGTAAACTCTACGCCCAAGGTTTGGCTCAAGCTCACGACCCAAAGGTCAAGAACCACACGCCCTACCAACTGAGCCGGCCAGGCTCCCTAGATTTTTGAAAAGTAAAGTGAAGTGGACAAAACCAGAAAAATAAAGTAAACCTGGACTCCAAATCACACCATGCACAAAAAGAAACAAAAATAGGGAGAATTAAAGTGGAAGTAAAAATTGAAATGAAATTAAAATCTTGCCTCCCCCCAACACCCAGAAAAATCTAGAAAATAGGAATCTATTCTAGTGACAGGACACCCGGAAACTACCAAAGAACTAAACATATGAAGACCTAACATTTTGAAACAGAGAGGCAGACGGTTGCTTGGGGGTTAGGGGTGCAGAATTTTGCAACGCAGAAAATAGTTTCTATCTGTAGCTGTCAAGGAGCTTGAGCAAATTAAGAAGGCAACAATGAGCCAATGGAAAAAAAAATATTATGCAGCCATCTAAAAACATACATGCAGGGACGCCTGGGGGGGCTCAGTCGGTTATGCGTCCGACTTCGGATCAGGTCATGATCTCACGGTTCCTGAGTTTGAGCCCCGCGTCGGGCTCTGTGCTGACAGCTCAGATCCTGGAGCCTGCTTCGGATTCTGTATCTCCTTCTCTCTCTGCCCCTCCCCCACTCACGCTCTGTCTCTGTCTCTCAAAACTAAATAATAAAAAAACTAATAATAATAATAAAATAAAACATACATGCATTCAAGCTCTACCGGGTGAAATGGTGGCACGAGAAATGTATTGGTCATAAAACAGTGAAATGCACACAAGTGTGTATAATAAGATCCAGCTCTGGCATGATAATGAGCACACCCAGCAGTCTGTGCGCGTGCACTTGCGTGTGCATATGCGACTCACTCGTGATACAATTGTGTATCCAGTTGCCTGTGTCATAAAGCTATTTTTCCGGGCAAATACTACTAACTCATTGCAAGCAAACCAACAAAAATGAAGCCCAAGAAAATAAAAATTAGCTCTAAACCCATCCCCGTATGTCACAGTAAACATCTTTCTTTTTTTTTTTAATGTTTTATTTATTTCTGAGAGAGAGAGAGAGAGAGAGAGACAGCACAAGCAGGGGAGGGTCAGAGAGAGAGGGAGACACAGAATCTTAAACAGGTCCCAGGCTCTGAGCTGTCAGCACAGAGCCCGACGCGGGGCTCGAACCCACGAACCGTGAGATCGTGACCTGAGCCGAAGTCGGACGGTTAACTGACTGAGCCCCCCAGGCGCCCCAGTAAACATCTTTCTATGCACCCATCTGTCCCTTTTTTTTTCCTACCCTTCTGTGTATACTTTTACCCCCAGTTAAGATCATAATGGTTCATATTGTTTTTTGAGCTGTTTCTTCTGGTCCACTTTTCCCACGTCCCTGAGCACTGCTGAGGCTTTTCTCCCTCCCCAACCACTCAGCCTTTAAGGCTCTAAGAAACCTGCTATTGGGAGCCCCTCATTAGAAAGCCATTGGCCCCTCTGGGTTTTTTCCTTGCGGCCTGTCTCCCCTCCCTGGAGGCATGCTCAGGTCTACCTGGTATGAGGGTTTCTCGTATGCTCCTCACCTCTCCCGTTAAACTGGGGAGCTCCTTGGGAGCAGGAAGTCTGCCTCTTTCATAAGTGTGTCTTCACGGTGCCTAGAATGCACAGTAGGCACTTCGTAAGTATCGCCGAACAAAGGGATGTAGGCTTCCTGCCTCTCTTGCGCTGAGCGATCTCAAAGGCGGTATAAGTGAAGGAGCGATCGAGGAGGTAGACGGCTGGGCACTGCACGAAGAAGCCAAAGCTGGGAAGTAGGACCCCCAAGGCCCAGGTGACCCCCCAAACCACCCAGATCACACACACACACACACACACACACACCCGGCCCTCCCTCCCTCCCTTCCCAGCGCTCTTCCAAACGCTCAGAAAGGAACAAGCCACACGCAGGGCTCCATGTGTGATATATATTTATATATATAATTGCTCTCATTTTATTGTACTTTATTCTCTTTTACAGTAGATCTGACACAGGCATTAAATAACTGCAGAGAGAGACCACTGGAGCGAAGGGAATGCAGGAAAACATGGGGACCCCAAGGGAAGAGACCCAGATCCAGTGAGAGGGAAGGAGGGGTGGGTCCATCTGAGGGAGGGGGGTGAGGTGTGGAAACTGCAGTGTCAGAAAAGAAATGGGGAGTTAGAGAGGGCAGAGGTCAAGGGCACTATCACTCAAGAACACCAGAGGCCCCTCACGTAACATTCTATGTGCACTATGGGGTCGTTCAAAAAAACGCCAAGGGGTCCCGAAGGAGACAGGGCCAAGAAATTCAGAGCCTAGACTGGGGGGCTATTTGCAGCGTTTAGGCTGACCTGCAGAGGAGAAGGAAGGAGTTAGTGATTAGTTGATAACGTGCGAAGAGAAGCCAGAGGGAGGAAGCCGGGGGGGAAGGAGGTGAAATCGTCCCATAGCCAGCTGACGTTTCCCAGCCAAAATGGCCGCCCTCCCCCAGCGCTCCGGGGAAGTGGAACTTGAAGGATATTCTGGGAAAACAAACAGGGAAACAGTGAGCCGTCGTCGGCAAAAAACAAAGTGGATGTTCAGCCTAGGTCAGCCCCGTCCCTCCAAGGAGTGCCTATGTGGGTGACAGGAAGAGAATTTTCTAGAAGAACCAACCGGGACTCCTCTTCCAGACCCTCATGCCCACCTCGCGCCAGTCACCACAGGATGAGAAGAAAAATGGGCCAGAAGACAGGGAAAAGGCCACACAGCCACCTCGTCCTCAGTTACAAGTAGCTGTCTTCCAGAGGCGGGAAGGGGGACGGAGAGGGCTTGGGGACACATTGCCAATGCTGGAGGGGCCGGGTAAGTCAAAGCCACCAAGACAGTGGCTGTGTCGATGAAGCAGAAAGCGTGGGAGACAGGAAGGTGAATGGAGGGCCACACTGGGGTCTGCAAACCAGGGGTGAAATGAGATGTGCAGGGGGGAGGTGGATGAGTGTGAAGGCAGGTGTGAAGGTGGGAGACTGAGAAGCTGGGTGGGGGGTGGGAAGGCAGGTGGGAAGGTGTGAAGGTGGGAGGTGAGAAGGTGGGTGGTGGATGGGTGGGAAGGCGGGTGCAAAGGTGGGCAGGTGTGAAGGTGGATGTGATGGTGGGCAGGTGTGAAGGTGGGCGGGCATGCCTTTTCTATCGCTCTCTGGGGACAGCAGGGGTGGAGACAGCCCACTCACAGCTAAACCCGAACCAGAACAGCCCCTAACTCCTTGGGCCACCTTCCTGGGGTCCCGCCTCCCTGCCTCTGACGGAGCTGGAATCCGGAGGGGAGGGGAGGGGAGGGCGGAGACCGTGGGAAGGCAGGGATTCACAATGGCCATCAGGCTGGGTTCACAAGTAAAGAAAAGGGGCGTGAGGCTCAAACAGGTCATAGCTCTGTTATAAAAAATACCTTTGGGGCAGGTGAGGGAGGGATCAGGCAGGGTCAGGGACATTCCAGAAGCATCCATAGGAAAGAGGTGGGGGCAGGAGGAAGGGGCCTCAGGTTTTGTTGATGCGGAGTTTGAAGGCCACGCGGCCGGCGAACTTGTCTCGCTCATCGTCTGTGGCGATGTTGGCGGCATTGATGCGGCATTCTACGTTCACCTCCACATTGGGGGTCACGTTCAGGAACTTCACGGCCACCAGGGGCTGCGTGTAGTTCACCTGGGCCAGAGGAAGAGAGCAGAGGTCCAGGCCCTTGGCACTCAGCCTCCTCCCCGAGGACCCTGCTCCCCCGGGAGGAGCCACCCGTCCGGGTCCCCCGCGGCACTTACGTGGAACTTTTTGCCATAGTAAGGGAAGTACATGAGGTCAATGCTGCCGTTGGCAGGGAACATGACAAAGTTGCCGAGATTCTCAGCATCTTCATCCCGCTGTGGGGGGTGCAGGGGGGGAGGGGAGAGCAGGTCAGGGACACTCGTCTCCAGACTTCCCTCTGTTCTTCCTTCGCCCCAAGGATTTGTCTCAAATCTGTTTCCCTTGGGCTGTGAGTCTGTGTGTGTGTGCGCGCGCGCACGTGCGCGTGTGCACGTGTGTGTGTTCGCGTGTGCGCGGGAGGGGCTGTCCTGTCCCTTCCGTCAGACTGGGAAGTCCTGAAGGATGCTAATGATACTGGGGCCACCCACTTCTACTCCCACACCACGTTCTTACCCCAGTCTGAGGAATCGGTTTCTGGAGCAGAGCCAAGAGAGAACAGAAAGTGAGTAAGGGCTCAGACGGAAGGGGAGGCTGTGTGTGGGGGGGGGGGGTAAAGAGGGACGGGAAGCTTCTAGAGAGAACAGAGGAGGGGCCGCAGGGTTCCAAGGACACTGAGTGGCGGCAGATGGTAGTAACTACCAGATCCCCTAAAAAGGCGGAAGAGCGGGTGAGGTGCGAGGGGCAGAGCGGAAGCCATGGAGACCGGGGACCCGGGAGAGGGTGAAGGGCCAGGGATAGAAGCGGCCGCCGAGGCTTGGGTGCAGTCAGAGAGGAGGGTGTCTAGGGCAGGCTCCTGCAGCCTAGAGAGAAGCGAGAGTGGTGGGAGCCCCTTGGGGTTCGGGCCATGTTGGCACCCGCTCTTACCCCCTTGTCCCTAGAGTGACGGGGCCTCTGATAGCAAAGGAGACCGAAGGACATGAGTGAGTCACACGGAAGCCACGAAAGGCAAACAGATGGGCAGGCGGACAAGGCCCAAGCGACTCACCTTCCCCACACAGGTAACGTTCATGCTCTGATTTGCTCCCGCGTAGAAGTTGATGACCTGGAATGAAGAGAGCGAGCGAGGGTTTAGAGAAAGAAGGTGTCAAAGACGCACGCCCCCGGCGTCCCCCCTCCACAGAACCCGGCCCCCAGGGGCCCCATCTCTCTCCTTCTTCCAGCCGCTCAAACATCCAAGAATGTCTCCAGTGCAAGGAAGCAAATGCCAGCAGACGGTGGCCCTGGCCGCCCCCCCCGCTGGTGACCGAGGTCACACGTACCCGGTTCATCTTGATGAAGACACAGGGCTGCCCGGTGCTGTAACCATAGTGGGTCGGGTCCCCGATGCCAGAGCAGTCGCCCAGCTGGGTCCGGTTGAACTGGCAGGCACGCTTCGGGTAGTTGAGGACCCCGTTATCGGGCTGTTCGTAATAGCGCCCAGGGCGGCAGACATCATTCTTTTGGGCTTGGATGGAATCATTGTAAGCTATGGGGTGGGAGAGACAGAGAGAGAGAGAGAGACAGTCATGGGGCCTTCTGCTTCCAGGGTCCCCCAGTCCCCTGCCCGAGCTTCTGCGTGACCACGTCGCCGCCCGCTCACTCACGCTCCAAGAACTTGTTGAGCTTCCGAACATGTTGGTCCCAGCTTTCAGTGTCGCTGACGTTGACAACGACATCAAGATTCTCAGTCTTGGGGCGAATCATCAAACCTACACCAGACAAGTGGAGACAAGTGGGTAAGTTATATAGGGACCACCTATATGTACATAAATACATATATATACACACGGAGGGACCACCCTTGGAGGGAGGAAGATGGACACAGACAGCAGCACGGTGATGGATGGGGTGGAGGTGGAGGAAGGCCTCCTGTGGACATCTAGCACCTTCCCAGGCCACCAAGCTCTCAGCTGCGGGAAACGGGAAGGGAGGCAGACTTCCAGAACTTGCCCGCACGCGGTAACCGGGTCGTCAGAACCAAGCCTTTCCAAACCGTGGGCCCTTCTCAGGCTCTAAGTTCCTTTCGGGACGCCTGGGGGGCGCGCGCGACAGCAGCCAGTGACGGGCGGGGAGCCGCCTCACTCACCCGGTGTGGCCAGTCGGTCCTGGTACTTGGGGGTATGGTCAGAGACCGTCTGCAGCATGACCCACATGGTGAGGGTGAACATGGCCGTGAGGAAGCCATAGAACACGAGGTAGAAGAGAAGGATGAAGGCTGGGGAGGAGGAAACGGGGTCAGCAAGTTCCAAGGCTCCCGTGACGAGCTCACCTGTCCCCACAGACCCCTCTCCCACTCTGACATTCTGCACTCGTACGGGTCACAGAGTCTCGAGGACATCTGAGAGCCTTCCCTTGGGAGCAAAGTGAGACAAGCTGGAAACAGGCAGTTGGGTCTGGCTTCCAGCCAAGACTCCCCGCCCCCTCCGGTCCCAGGGCAGAGAGCAGCCCAACCTCGTAAAGGCCACAAGAGACCTAAATTCTCGTTGCTGGGACAACCCCAAGTCTAGGCCACAGTCGTTCTGCATCAAATTACGTTCCCAACTTGTCAACCATTCATGGCCCCGAAAAGGCACAACATCTGTTACGGCTTCGTGGGTCCTCGTGCTTAAAGCTGTCCGGCACGGTGACTTCTGAAGCTGGCACTGGCCACCATTCACGACCAAACTCTCACCCCATCCCTCAGAGGGCTGGACCCTCACATTCAGAGAGCAGACCCCTCCCTCCTGGCGCCCCACCGAAGTCACACCCTGCACGCAGCTTCTGTCTAGCTACGAAATCTCTCAGAGCTGCCCAGAACCTTCAGCAGTCACCCCACCCCCCAGTTCATGCACTGAACCCAGGGAGAGGCGGTGAGTAAAGGCAGAATGTCCCAGAGGCTGCCCAGCAGGGAGCAGGTCCTTGCTGTAGGTGACACGTAACTCTGTCACTCCTCAGCCTGGTGTAACTGCCTGCTGTTGTCACCACCCAGGACCCTCTGTCCTTCCATCTCAGAAGACACTGTCCCCATGAAGCTTCCCCAGATTTCTCCAAGCCATCATGGACCCCTGCAACCCCAGGGGCTGGACTTCCCAGTTTCCTGAAGGCAAGGACTGCCCGGGTGGGTGGGCTGATGGATCAGCGTTCAGTCGGTGTGCATGAACTGTAAATTGTGTCATAACAGGGTCCCCTATGCTTGACTTCCCAGCTTAACAATCCCTTCTGGAAGAATGCCACCCTTCACCTGCACCCAAGCCCAGCACCAGACCCTCCGAGATCGACAACTCCCTCTACACACGCCCCCCAGTCCCGCCGTGGGTTGGGAGGGTCTCGACACTCTGCCGGATGATGTATGTGCAGTCTCACCACTGGCGACCACTCCTCCCTCCGCCTGCGACATCTGAGCCTCCCACATCCAACCTCCGAAACCGCCCAGGGCCACCCCTCTCCAACAGCCCCCCACCCACAAAGCAGCCACAGAAAAGCTCCAAACAGCAGCGGGATACTGACAACTTCCGCTGTGAAGAGCCCCCCCGCCCCCCCACCTCTCCAGCCCCGCCCCCTCATGAATGTTCCCAGGGTCCAGGGGATGGGCACAAGCTAAAAATAGACGGGCTTGGCGAGCTAGTGAGAGCCAGAGGGAGGGAAGGGGCGCTCTTCTGGGGAAGGGGGGGGCGGCCGTGCGCAGCGGACCTGCCCGGAGAGAGGGAGCGCCAGCGCCGCGCCGCGGACACGCGCGCAGAGCCCGCGACCCCCCGCGCGAGGGGGCTCCGCGGGGGGCGGGAAGGCGGCAGTGACCTACTTTCTCCGCCTCCGCAGCGGCCGGCCGGGGAGATTAGACCGGCGATTCGGCCCCCTCCCAGGCCGGAGCCCGGCAGGGGGGCCGGACGCCGGGGACCCAGGAGAGGACCCGGGGTCCGAGCCTGTGAGACCCGGTGCCCCCCGGGGCCGAGCCCCGAGGACCCCCGCCCCGCCCCACGCGCGGCCCGCCCTGCGTACCCCAGCTGGTCCCGGTGCGGCCCATGAACTGGTGCGTCCTCGGGTTCCACACGAACTCCTTCCACTCCTCAACCACCTGCCCGCAGCTCTTCTTCTCCTTCTGGATGACCATCTTGGCGGCGGGGGGCGAGTCCCGCGCGGGGCGGGGGGCTGCGGAGAAGCTGGGGTGCGGCGCGCGGAAGCCCCCCCACGCTCCGGAGCGCGCGGGGAGCAAAGGCGGCGGGGGCGAGGGAGACCCTCCTCAGATGGACAGCTGCTGCAAATTCCGGGGTGCACGGCCACGCGCTGCGGGGTCCTGGCAGCGCGGCGTAGGATGCACCGATCCTAGCCCCCCCCCACCCCGGGCTGCGATGAAAAGGGGGCTGTCAGAGCAGGGGAGGTTAGAAAGAGGAAGGGGTGCGATGCAGCCTCTCCAACCCCCCCAAACCTTCTAGAAACAAAATGAAAAGGGATGCAAAAATAGACGGCTGCAAAACCCGAGCGAGACGCAGAAAAAATTGGGGTGCAAGGAGGCAAGGGAGGGGTGGGGGAGGGGGCTGCCCCGAAATCCAAGATGCAAAGAGGCTGTGGAGAGGGACCAGGTGGCCGCTCAAGGCGCCTCCGCCAAGCGGAGACCGCCACACCAGCGGTGGCTCGGCCGCGGGGGTGGGGCAGGGACGCGCAATTGGGGGACAGCCAGGGATGGGGGTCCCCGGGGCGGAGGCTCCGCTCCTCAGCAGTGCGGGGCCGGCGGTCGTGGCGCGCAGACTTTATACTCCGCGGCTGTGGGGGGCCCGCCCCCTTCCCCACCCCCAGAAGCCCCGCCTCCTCGCCGCTGGCCCGGGCGACCTCATACATATGCAAATATGGAGAGAGGGATTGGGTCCGCCCCCCCTCGCCGCCTCTTTAAGACCCGGAGGTCTCTCCCCTCCCCCCACCGCAGGTACCAGACTGGATCAGGTGGATGGGGGGATAGAGGGCGTGGCCGGGCGGAGTGGAGGGAAAGAGAACCCCCCGAGAGACAGAGCTGGAGAGGGAAGCGGATCTTTGCTGCAAAGGGGCCCCAGGCCGCCCGTTGGAGACTGAGATCCGGAGACGGACAGGGCCAAATGTGAGAGGGATGGAGAAGGAGCCAGAGACCAAGAAAAACAGAAGCCACCAGCCAGGGCGCTAGACCAGCCGGGATGGAGGCTAGAACAGGCCACACAGGATGGACGGAAGCCACCACAGGGGGGAAATTGCCCTTGGGGGGGGGCAGCTACCAGCTCCCCCCAACACCGTCTCCAGTCCCACAGCCCTGGTTCGCTCCAAGCCCAGGGGCTTCCCATGTCCCCACCCAGCTCCTCCAACACCACCTCCCTAGCCCCTAGCATTGCCCAGAGACCCCAGCCCTGGACCCAGGTCTGCTCAGGTGCTGTGTCCCCCCCCCACCCCATGTCTGAACTCCCCCTCCCCTTTTGCCCATTTGAGCACCCGTTAGAGACTGCAACTCTAGCCCTGGGGAGGCAGCCTCGCAGTTCTCACGCGGCTCAAGAGATCGACAGTCTAGTGCGGGGGAGAGGGGGGTACCAGAGCCTCTAAAGACCTTCTAGTTAAGAATCATTATCGGGGCGCCTGGGTGGCTTAGTCGGTTAAGCGTCCGACTTTTGCTTGGGTCATGATCTCGCGGTTCGTGGGTTCGAGCCCCGCGTCGGGCTCTGGGCTGGCTGCCAGCTCAGAGCC